>NC_142370.1:33584062-33884062 GCF_059441005.1 Hippichthys cyanospilos | reverse complement strand
ATCTTTGTTTCTAAAATGATCACTGTAAATGCATTCTTAACAAGCTAGTAAATAAAAAGTATGCCAGTCCGTGTGTGGTATGGATAGTAAAATCTACTCCGTCTAATATTGTACTCAGTTGTGTTTTATAAAACTTGGCAGCGAGTCCGTTTTTTCAGCTTTTATTGCCTGCTGTATATTTTACTCGCTAAAAAATAGACGATTGCATAAATGCTGTATTGTGATACTATCATTGTTAAAGTATTGCGATAATAATGTTGTGGTAGCGTTTTTTGTGTGTGTTTGTCCTTGGGTTTTACTACATGGTGGGGGCTATATTGCAGGTTTTATTGTCTTGAGAGGGACCTCTTCCACTTGTGGGGACCAATTTGGTGCCCCTGCCACGCCCCTTTTATGACATCATCCTCGTTCACCGTTGACCCCTGTGAATGGGTGGTGTGCGTTTAGTCTGCACCGGATGACAGTACCAATGCTCAAGGAATGAAAATAACATCTGGGGTTGTTTATGGGAACCAAAAAGTTGAAGTACTATGATAATACCCTTTTAATAAATTCTAAATACACTTTGTGGTGGAAACGCAAATTTTACAAAAGGGTAAAGGATAAACCAAGAAGCGATATTTACCCCCTTTATAATGATTGTTTTTGTGGAAAAATATGTAATAATAATGAAGTTGGTTCTTTTTGATAACAGATTTCTTCTATGATCAAAAGCGGACTGCTTAGGATGATTCTTTTTTGTGGACTACTACAAATGCAGTTTGAAAGGTTCTAAAGTTTAATAAACTGGACACGGATGGCAAGTTTGATTTATTTATTTGAACGCAAAAATGCTTAAGGGCTACTTGGCTGAAAACTAATTTCACAGGCGGTAACATCACTGAAAAAAGGTAGAGAAGCAATGCCCTAGACTAGAGGACGAGTATGACACCTGTGGCACTAGGCCCCTTGGGGAACATCATTTTTCCCGAAATTCCCGGTGGCCACCACGCCCCTAAAGGCGTTCTCGCTGCCATCTTTCCGCTTCCCTTAACGAGTTTTTTTTTAATGTTGCACTTACAAGCGTTATTTCTCCTCCGAATTCGCATTCGGCCGGAAGACGTATTAATTCCCTTAAAAGGCACAACATTGATCACTCGGCCAGCTGCTAAATGATGACCTGACAAACTACACTAAACTCCGCCTGCTTTTTTTTTTTTTTTTTTTCCTGACCGTCAGCCAGGCGGAAGTGGAAGAAGACGGGGTGAAAGTCAAAACTGCAGATCGGTGAGGAGAATATTCCATTTGGCTCTCCCGCACGGACCGCATTGGCCGCAGCCCCGAGCTCGCGCACACACATTTTGCACGCGCGCGCGCGCACGCACACTCGTCCCTGAGCCAGGGCGATGCATCCGGACGCCGCGGACCACTCCCGCTTTTAGGATGGTGCAAAAATCCCTCAACGGCGGCGTTTACCCGAGTCAAGCCGGCGAGAGGAAGCACAAGGTCGGCTTCGTGGGTCTGGAGCCGGGGGGTCCCGAATCCAGCCGGGACGGGGCGCTGCTCATCGCGGGCGCCGAGAACGCCACCAAGCGGGGCGCCGGCATCCTGTGCAGACCCAGAGGCAGCGTCTCCGCCGGGGCGAGGGCCAGACCCCCCAAGAAGAACGCCAGCTACCGCAAGCTGCAGAATTTCCTCTACAATGCGCTGGAGAGACCGCGGGGATGGGCGTTCATCTACCACGCTTATGTGTGAGTGCACCGAGCGTCTTCTCGGCCTTTTCTTTTTTTTTTTTTTTTTTTTTGGGGGGGGGGGTATTGCGGGATGCATGATGACGGATGTAAAAAGTTCATTCGGCGTTGATGCTGCGCGGCTGGCAAGTTCCTCTCTTTTTTTTTATTTTAGTCGTCGTTGTGTTGTCTTCGTTGCGACGTTTTGATGAGTGGTGGGACTTTTTTCTTTATTTTTTTGTAACTACTAATACGGTTATTGATCAATACCTACTTTCCGGTTCCGATATTGTCAACATTGGCTCGTATATTCTTTTAACCAATAAAGACACAAAAGTAAAAAAAAAAAAAAAAAAAGATCCAGATGTTTGAGATTTTGGTGGACAAATTGCTAAGGATCGTTTGCAGACAAAATGGGACCAAAATCTGAGACCCGTAATTTATGGTCAAAATGCCAACACGTCACAAAATAGTGAATTTTACAAAGGCTACCAGGACAGATGACTGCCCCCCCCCCCCCCCCCCCCCCCACACACACACACACACACACACTATTTTTTTCCATTTATTGTTTGATGTCAGCTACAAGAATTAAATAGTACTGAAGAATGTCTTGTCCCCCCCCCTTTAATTTTTTGAGGGCGCGGTGTTCCATGTCCACTGCCTTATTTATTTATTGTCAACTATAATGAAACAGACTGTAAGAATGTCTGGTGTGAAGGTCGGAAATTTGAGTGTGTGTTTAGGCGTGTGTGTGATGTGTGTGTGTGTGAGACGCGGGGGGGGCGGGGTTATCCGGTCTACATGTTTTTGAGAAAGCAATTTTTTTTGGTTTTTGATTTGAGTTGCCCGTGTTTGTTGAGCGTACTTGGATTACCAATTTTCAACATGACCTTAATAATATTAAGGTGTCAAACTCATTTTTGTCGCGGGCCATTTTGTAGCGACAACTTCCTTCATCGGGCCGATATGTTGAGGAAACTAAGTTGATTTGACGTGATCTCATAGTATTATTACTGTACACAACAAACTGATGCTGTAGTTGTTTTGAAATCACAAGTAAAGCATTCTAGTTTGTTCATTTATTGTTTATATTACGATAACTGAACAAACCAAAAAATCTCAACTTTATTTTTCATTATACGCGACAAGCTAGAGTTTAGCAAGAGACATGGAAACTTACGTGATTTGCTTTGGCGGGCCACATAAAATGACGTGGCGGGCCGGATTTGGCCCCCGGGCCTTGAGTTTGACACATGTGCCTTCATATTATAGTCGTAGAGACATTAAATTTGGGCAAACAGCGAGATCATAAACCGAAGAACCATTCTTACAATTAGCTATTATGTCAGGTTTTTTTTTTTCTATTATAGTAGCCGAATACATTGGGGCTTCCTAATAGCGCACGTTGTAGTTTCTGCCGTGTTGTACACGGGACCGGACAATAAGTAACACAACTGTAAAGAAATGTCGATGCCCTTTGTATAATTCACATTGTGGCTGTGAGTAAATTCTTGTCAAAGTGAAAATGCACGCTTGGGTAGTTGGCAGTCAAATTGGACCAAGTACTGAAATATTTACAGTGCATGGCAAATTGACTGCCTTGGAAGAAGTACTAAGAGACTGCTTTCATGGGAAAACAGACACACACACACACACACACACACACACACACACACACACACACACACACACACACACACACACACTGGCTGGTTTGTTGAAATATTAGCGTAATACCGTATCAGTAGAGTCAAAATCCATCCTCACCGGTTTGGGGAATCCTCAGACGGCCTCGCTTGCGTATGTGAGCGGGTGCAAAGAGGAATGCGGGCAAATACAAACATTGGATTTCGGAACGCATTAAAAAAAAACAAAATAAACATTGTAATAGTAGTGCTCTCGACCAGGGATGGTGTATTGTTTTGCACCAATTGAAGATGCCTCTTTTTCTCTAAAAGTACTAATCGTACTTTTCTACTTTTTAGCCTTTTTTTTTTTTGCTTCCTATGATGTATTGTGGCATGCAGAGAAGATATTCTAACCCAAGTATTTATTTATATTTTTTATCCACTATTTTTTTAATTAAAAGAGGTTCCAAAAATGTCTAGTTCTAGTAAAAAAGTAAAAGTAAAAGTAAAAGTAAAAAAAAGTACCTAATTAAGTAAAAATACCTATTTTATTTCATGTATTTAAGTAGCCATCAACCAGCCGTAATTAACCTTCTTTAGCTTGGTTTAAAAAAAAAAAAAAAAATAAAAATATATATATATATATATATATATATATATATATATATATATATATAACTAGGATTAAATGTCTGTATTTCCTAAAAAAATACAAAACAAAAAAAAAACAAAAACAAAGAAATAAAACGTAAAAGTACATCTTTGGGGTTGAATGAGTTAAGGTCTAGACTTTCATTCCCCAAAGGGTTAAACTTTTAATCAAAGTTCATGAAATTAAGGCATTAATAGAGGATGCGCACCAACCAACGGACGATGAATGCAGTGAATATTTATGTAGAATTCTTTCTTTTTGAAAACACCTTTGACACTTTGTTGATTATTTTTTTATGGACAAAATATTTATGAATAATAATAAAAATTAAGTTAATGATTTATTTTGGTGAACAAGTTAATACTATAAGACTAAAACACATTTTCCGTATATATATATATATATATATATATATATATATATATATATATATATATATATATATATATATATATATATATATTCAGCAGAAATCACTTGTAATTTCTGCTGGAGGAATTGTGAGACCTCAAGGTCATTTTTGTAGACTGTAAATCCAAGCCATGTGGATCGATAACTGGGATTGAACTATTTGAAGCAGTGTTGGAAAAGAGGCCGCTTGTCAATAAGAGCGTTAAATCCATCATCATATAGCAGCTTGACCTCCTACACTTTGCAGTTGGAGTGACGGCCGCTCATATGGAGCAACAACCGCGGAGGCCGGATCGTTTGTGAGCCTCGCTCAAAACGGAGAGGTCTCTTCAGCGGTGCGGAGGGAAAAAAAGGGGGTCACCTGCACCTTCGTGGAAAGGCAGGAGGCCCAAGGGCACCGAGGACACGCTTGCTTTTAACTTTTCTTTTTGCTGAGCTGGTCAGCTGGAAACTCATGTGGAGGGCGGCGGCAAACACATGCTCCTTGCAGAGATTTTTTTTTTTGTTTTTTTTTTAACGCTTTGACCTGTTCAGCACAAACTTACTAATGAGCCTGTTGGATGTTGTTTATTCCATAGTAAGCCAGAATTGTGTATATTTGTGGCCATTATTGTTACAAAACTAATATCAGAAGATAAATATGACCAGCATCATAAGTTTGTATTAAGTGGAATTGAATTTTAATAAGGTAACCATGTTTGGTTAGTTTGAGCTGAATTAATACTAATATGTACTACACTTATACATTAATACTTATTCACAATACATTAATTATTAAAAAAATATATATATACATATATATATATTTTTATATATATATATATATATATATATATATATATATATATATATATATATATATATATATATATATATATATATATATTATTTATTATTATTTACGGCTGGTTGATGGCTACTTAATTACATGAAATAATTCAATATTTTAATACCTAATTAGGTACTTTTACTTAATTAGGTACTTTTTTTTTTTTACTTAATTCATTTAGAACTAGACATTTTTGGAACCTCTTTTAATTAAAAAAATAGTGGATAAAAAATATAAATAAATTCTTGGTTTTGAATATCTACTCTGCATGCCACAATACATCATAGGAAGCAAAAAAAAAAGGCTAAAAAGTAGAAAAGTACGATTAGTACTTTATATATATATATATATATATATATATATATATATATATATATATATATATATATATATATATATATATATATATATACATACACTGTATATATAATTTAATATAAAAATAAGTAATATAATATTTCCTTTCATATATGAAAGATATATGAAAAATTGGTTTCGCTAGTTAAATATATAATTATTTTCAATCATATGTATTTATGGATGAGAAATATAAGCGATAAATCTAGATCAACAATTCAATTGAAATATTTGCATGTTCTCTAAATGAATTTGATTTCCCCCTCTGTTGGTTTTCTTGTCTTGGTGAAAGAAGAAAAGAGAGTGTTTTTTCTGGAAATGTTCCTACCTTTCGGGTCAGGTGACGCATATTCAGCGGGGGCCTGACAAATCCGGCAACCGACCCGACTTTAGCGATTTCCTCCGCTGGAGTTTGTCGCAGTCTATATTTAGCATGTCTAGGGAGCCAACGTAAAGCTGAGCGTTTGATCTGCGGCTCAGCAAGAAACGAGCTTTTCTGCTTCCATCAACACACACTCTGCTTGATTGATCAATGGTCCCAATTCCACACTCTAGATTACTTTGCCTCGCTGCTTTCCTCTCCAAAAATTCGATTAACTATGAAAAATCTTGCAATTAATAACTGTAAATTTCAGACTATACAACAAAACTTTTTTCTCATGATTTGAGCCCGGAACAACTATGACATAGAACTGAAAAGATGTAAATGAATGAAGCGCTATTGCTTTATGGAAGTTCGCCGGTACCGAAAACTTTATGATTTGGCTGAAAAGAACTACCGTGACCTAAAAACCGTAAACAACACCCGACGAGCGCCACGCTGGGGAGAGGTGAGGAGTCTGTTAAAAAAACGCTTGGAAGAACTGAGATTGTTTGAATCTCCTGGCATTCTCCACCTCTGTTATAAAATGTTGTTTGTATGCTGAAAACTCCATTTACTGCCACCTAGAGTATGGGAGAATATGACCTGCGATTTATAAAACGGTCCCGACTTATAGTCCAAAAAATACGGTCGTTACCACACAAACAGGAGTGTGCCATCCCTTGGCTAAAATACTCCCAGAATGACGTGGAAGAACATGACTGAAAAATGATCGAAAAACTCGTTCCAACAAATTAAAATCATTAAAAACATCAAACTAAACATCAGAAGAAGCTCTTAGGTAGAACAAAAGCTTCTTTGGTTTCTTGTAAGAGGTCTCTGACTGTAGCAACCATCAAAGATGTATGAGATGTGAAAAACACACACACACGCATGTTCATTAGGAAGGATGACCTCACTGTAACCTGACCAAAACAACTCGCTGTGTTCCACAAATGCGCTTTGACGCCACAGTGACATTAATACGCGCAGTCAAGTCAGTTTTATCGATTCTTCTCGTTTCTTCCACTTTTGCTACTCGTCTCAAGACATCACCTCAGTTCTAAAGAAAGACATTAATTTAGAAGGTTTATGGCACATTTTTTTTAACTCATTCACTCCCAAAAACGTTTTTATACGTTTTTTTTTTTTAGAGTCCGGAAATTCAATAGCAGGTGTCTATTTACATAAATTATTTTCATTTTTCTGTCTTGGGCTGGAGGATCTAAAATAGGCTGCTAGCAAATAAGTTCAAATGTCTTGGAAAGATGAAGAATGAAACGTTTGCGACGGCGCATGTGAAGAGTTGTCTCGCATTCTTTTGATTGACAAGTGGTGACCAATCAGAGTAGGACTAAAGCAGGATAAGTGAAAATTGTGATTATTTTTATTTCCGCAACATAATTTTTGAGGAAATTCAACCCTTGCGCAGTATTTTGTCTAATTGAATTTCACATCAAAGTGAGAGCCTTGAAAGAAGGCACGAGGGAGCTGAAATTTTACCCAAATGGTGGCAACATGTCATTTGTTGAAAACGACATGACCACTTAGTTATCGCACTAGCAGGAGTGCTAAAATGGCTAAAATTCTACGAGAATGATGTGGAAGAAAATGACGCAAAATTGACCGAGATACTGCACAAGGGTTAAAAAAAATAAATAAATAAAAACCTGATCCAGAACTCTTGCGGTGCATGCCGTCATTATTTTTTGCCTGTAATGAATGTAGAGGGCGCCATATTGTGTTTGCTCCGCTGCATTGGTAGTCCCAGTTTCAGATTTCACCAGGCGTTCTCCATTAGCTAAGCAATGGATTGTTTTCAGGAGATCTTTCCTATAGGAGGTCCCCGAGGATACGCATCCTGCCGTGTCTCATGCTCTTCTAATTCCATGATCTCGCAGTCAATGAAATGGTAGCTGGAAGTCGCTTTTGGGGGCGGCGGTGGCGGTTTGGATTTTTTGTGGCGCAGAATCCATAATGTACTTGTTCTACAGCTGCTTACTTGATGGATTTTTTTTTTTTTTTTTTTTTGACGTGGTGGATGTAGAGTTAAATCCTAATACGGATGGCTGAGATCTTCTTTTCTCCAAAATCTTTCATCCTTTCTTACTAATTCCTTATCATGAGTTATCCTTAATGAGTTACTTGGTCAATTTGAGGGCACCACCCAGACGCGATTTAATCGTTTTCTTATTGGGTTTGGCTAACTTCTAGGAGCTAAGGACGCTAAGAATGCACGCACCATATGGTGCATTCAAATACGGGTTTAAACTCAGGACACCAACACGCCAAGGAAGCTTCAACAATATAACGCAACACTCCAATAGCAGACGCTAGGAATGCACGGGCCATATGGTGCATTCAAATGCGGGTTCAAACTCAGGACACCAACACGCCAAGGAAGCTTCAACAATATAACGCAAGACTCCAATAGCAGACGCTAAGAATGCACGGGCCATATGGTGCATTCAAATACAGGTTTAAACTCAGGACACCAACACGCCAAGGAAGCTTCAACAATATAACGCAAGACTCCAATAGCAGACGCTAAGAATGCACGGGCCATATGGTGCATTCAAATACGGGTTTAAACTCAGGACACCAACACGCCAAGGAAGCTTCAACAATATAACGCAAGACGCCAATAGCAGACGCTAAGAATGCACGGGCCATATGGTGCATTCAAATACGGGTTTAAACTCAGGACACCAACACGCCAAGGAAGCTTCAACAATATAACGCAAGACGCCAAATGCACACCATATTGGCAAACTCAAAAATAAGTAGTCCAAAAAATACATGGAGGTCTCAAGCTCTTATTTTGAAGTTTTGATGAGCTTGATATGTTCCTTTCTCTGGTAGCTGCTGACAAACGGTGCATTCAAACGCAGTTGGAAATGTCACGCTTAGAAAAACAAATAATACTTAGAACAAAAAAGTACCGTCGATGCATGAATTGTTGACATGTACAATTCTCCGGTAGCCGTTTGGTGTATTCAAATGCAGTTGGAAATTTCATACTCAGACCAAAAAAGAATCCCATCGTGCATTCATTATTGATAGTGTGGCAAGACGAAGAAGCACATGTTGCTCTTCAAATACACGTCTTTACTCTTCACATTGTCAAGATCATCAAAGTCAGTCGCAAGGTTCAAAGGTTCCATTTTGCCTGCCTAATAGCTGTAATAATGAAAATAAATACATAAATAACGTCATATCAATTTAATAAAAATGTTGCTCGAGATCCCTGAGATTTACCCTGCAATAAAACGCTCCTCAAAATTGGAAAATTGCTCCTCAAAAAACGTCTATGATTCACAAAACTGCTCTTCAATTTTTTTTTGTTAAAATGAGCCTTTCATAACTCTCACATACTTATTGTCTTTTCTTCTTCTTCTCTTTCCTGTCTTTTCCCAGCTTCCTCCTGGTTTTTTCCTGTCTCATTCTCTCCGTTTTTGCCACCATTAGAGAGTTCAAAAATAGCTCAGAGAGCGCCTTGTACATCCTGGTGCGTATTCCTTCCGCCGCCGAACGCGCAACTCGATGTTCAATCCCAATCGTCAACTTTGGTGCTCCGCCTCGACAGGAAATCGTGACCATCGTGGTGTTCGGGGTGGAGTACATGGTGAGGATATGGGCCGCCGGCTGCTGCTGTCGGTACCGAGGATGGAGAGGGAGGCTGAAATTCGCCAGGAAGCCGTTTTGCGTCATAGGTGAGAAACAAGAAGGTCCGGCGGAGTTTGGGTTACGAACGACCTGGCGCGTCCTTCTCCTCAGACATGATGGTGCTGGTGGCTTCGGTGTCCGTGCTGGCGGCGGGTTCTCAAGGCAACGTTTTTGCCACCTCGGCCATCAGGAGTCTCAGGTTCCTGCAGATCCTTCGCATGCTGCGTATGGACCGCCGCGGGGGCACTTGGAAGCTGCTCGGATCGGTGGTGTACGCCCACAGCAAGGTGGGCGGACGTGCGGGATGTACGATGACGGTCAGATTTCAAAATGTTGTTTTACCCGCGCAACGTCACGCGGCCGGTTTACGTGCGGGTTAATCGCAGGGAACGCGGCGGGCAAACGACGAGAAAACCCGAGCAGCCACGGGGAGAGCATGCAAACTCCAAACGGAAAGAGCCTGGAAGAGAACGTGCGATTTCTGCACTCTAAAAGCGGCTGGGTTCCAAAAAATAACCACCTGAGAAGTTTAAGAAAAGAATAATAAGAAATAAAAGATCGACCCAATATTTGGGTGGATTCTACATCCTTTCTGAGTTGTTTTGGAAAAAGACAAATAAAAATGGGTTTTTTTGTTCAGTGCAACCCCAGAATATGGGCTGTTTTGTATAAATCAGAAATTTGGGTTGACCTGACCAAAATATTGGGTTGACAACCCACACAATTTCCTAGATTTGTATAAAACAATTAAGAAAGTTGGGTCGTACTGACCCAAATATTGGGTCAATTTAAACAAACTTGAACCAACAATTTGTCATTTGTACGAGGAAACCTGCAAAATTTGGTTGATTTGTTTAAACCAATTCAGAAAGTTAGGTCTTATTGATGGTTTTTTTTAAGCCGTACAATCGGTTATTTTAACCCGACTGGTTTTAGAGTGTGCACTCGAACTGCCATTAAACGGTGCCCCCACTATTTTTGTGATTGTTATTAGAATGTAATAATAATGTAATAAAAATTACCTTGTTTCAGGTTCAAAAAAAAAAAAGGGCCGACTCAATATTTTGGGTCAATTTGATGAAATTTGAACCAACAATTGGTGGTTTGTACAAGGCAACCCTCAAAATTTAGTTAATTTGCATAAAACGATTCAGAAAGTCGATTCATTTTGGCCTTTTTTTTTGTTTACTCATAATTGGGTTATGCTTAACAAAAATGTTTTTCGAGTGTGCACTGAGACTGCAATTACATTCTAAAAACATTTTTGTTAAAAATGAGCCCGTTAAGGGTAATTAAAAAAAAAAATCCGTGCCAATATTTTGTGTTAATTTGAACCAACAATTGTTTTTTTTGGACAAGGCAACCCCCAAAACACGGTTGATTTGTATCAACCATTTCGGAAAGTAAAATTATGTTCTTTTACCCATCGTTGGGTTATTTTTAAACCAACAGTTCGGGCAAACGTGCTAACCAGACTGCTATATTGCAACCGTTATTAAACATTATTAAGTAACCCAATTATGGGTAAAACAAAACAAAAAATGACGGACCCAACATTATAAGTCGCTTTGAATGAACAAAAATGGCTAAATTGAGAATATGGGCAAAGCATGAAACGTGTGCAACAACTGTTTGTTTTATATAGGGCAACAGCAAATATTGGGTTGTTTTGTATATCAAAAAAAATATCCAGAAAGTTGTGTGGTACTGTATTTCATAACGTAGTGGTACAGTTGGCGGACTTTGGTCTCAGCAGCCGAGGTTTCATTCCATCATCAGCGCCTGACTGCCGCACTTAACACGCGGTGGTGTAGCCTGACTTAATGTGTCTTGAAAGTCAAGTATTTGCGGGCGCTAAAAGGCAACGGGAAGCCACAGAAGACGCTTTGCGCTAATGCGAGATGGTGACAAGGAGCGAGGAACATTCCAAGACACTTAAGAAACGCTCCGTTTGTCGTCTCGGGTTAGGGTTAGAGTCCTTTTTCTTAGTGTTGTCTATTGCTGTGTGTAGGAGCTCATCACGGCGTGGTACATCGGGTTCCTGTGTCTCATCCTGGCGTCCTTCCTGGTCTACTCGGTGGAGAAGGAGTCCAACAAGGAGTTTGAGACCTACGCCGATGCCCTTTGGTGGGGACTGGTAGGGCGTCATTTTCAGAGAGCTTTCTTCCTTTGCTTTTGCGCCTTGTGTCAAGCGTCTTATGTTTTTTTAACCCTTTCCCCAGATAACATTGACCACCATCGGTTATGGAGATAAGGTTCCCCAGACTTGGAATGGCCGCCTGTTGGCAGCCACCTTCAGTATGATTGGCGTGGCTTTTTTTGCACTTCCTGCGGTAAGTATGAAGAAGCAGCTTTTTCTTTTTTTTTTATGCTTTAATCGTAAAACAGAACCAGTTCCATCCATCCGTTTTCGATATCCGCTTATCCCCACAGGGGTCGCAGGCTTGCTGGCGCCTATCTCAGCTGGCTTTGGGCAGTAGGTGGGGGACACCCTGAAACTGTTTGCAAGCCAATCGCAGCCATTTTCTATACCTCAAATTCTAATTCTAATCATATTCAAGACTAGTTGACATTTAGTACACTCTACAAACACTTAGAGTCAAAATTATGCAATTATGGGTACAAAATAAACCACCCTACGTTTTGTTTTGGTTGCATTCTGATCAGCTTGAAACCAAGTCTAGTAGCTACAGAAATGTAGAAAAAACGCATGGTGCATTCAAATGAACTTTGGACGTTTCAAACCCAAACCCAAAAAGGCCATTGGTGCAATAAAGAGTAAAACTGTGGCAATATTAATAGGATAATAATACCGTATTATTGTTTGATAAAAAAAAAACATTGCTTCAGAGAAAATGCTCAGAAAAATTAGAAAATCGCTCCTCAAATGTAGTCAATGATTCACAAAACCGCTCCACAATTAAAAAAAAAAAAACATCATAGGGTAAAAACCAAGTGATTATGGGTAAAAAATAAACGACCCAACATTTTGTTTTGGTTGCTTGAAACAAAGTCTGGTAGCTACTGAAATGAAGACAAAACGCATGGTGCGTTCAAATGAACATTGGACATTTCAAACCCAAAGCCAAAAAGGCCATTGGTGCAATCAAGAGTAAAACTCTAGCAATAATATTAATAAGATAATAATAACATATTATTGTTTAATGAAAAAAAACATTGCTTCAGAAAAAATGCTCAGCAAAATGAGAAAATTTCTCCTCAAATTCAGTGAATGATTCACAAAGCCACTCCACAATAAAAAAACATCATCTAGAGTAAAACTGTAGCAATAATAATAAGATAATAATTACATATTACTGTTTAATAAAAAAAAAACCTTGCTTCAGAAAAAAATGCTCAACAAAATTAGAAAATTGCTCCTCAAATGTAGTCAATGATTCACAAAACCGCTCCACAATAAAAACAAAAAAACACCATTTCATGCCCCGAAACATAGTGAAAACTCTCGGCTCATTTACAAATAAATCTTGCAGGTTTTTAAAGGCAAGTTGAAGCTCTGGCGAACGCACAAAAATACTTGATATTCACATTGATAAAGCTCCCCGGTGGCGTTCTAATGCCGACTGCGGATGTATTTGTTACTCGTTATTACACGCTCAGCTTTTTACCACTGATGCAAAGATGTCAGAGTCAGCACTTATACGGGTTCAATGTGGAAAAAAAAACAAAAAAAACACTGTAATGCAATCTCAGCACTCAGTTGACAGGAAGTTGCGCTTGTGAAACAAAATCTACACTTTCACTAATTTACTTGGATTTGGGATACAGTACAGTACCGTCTTTGTTAACCCTGTGGCCGTATTTTTCCCAATCCTTTGATCATTGGAATTTTACAATCAACGGAAAGTATTGAAAGAAGAAGTGGGAGCTGAAATTTCACCCAGATGGTGATGTCATGTCAAAGTTTGGAAAGGCGCAACCGAGGGATGACCCCTTGGCGAAAATACTCTGAGTAGAATGTGGAAGAATTTGTCCCAAAAATGGACACAATTCTACAATACTACAATTCAGTATTAGCCTCTGGGTGTCAATGGTCATACGCTAAAAATTCGCCATCAAAAAAATTTGGGAATGAACACATGGTGCCATTTTGCTACCTGTTTTGACAATCAATGTTCATTTTTAGCCTCCTATTGTCTTTTTTTTATGTTTTTTTTGGTGTTTCTAAATCAAAAGTGACACCAAGGGGGTATTTTGACCATTTTTGGGTCACTTTCTTCCACGTTGTTCGAAATGTAAATTTTCTAAATCTAAAATCTAAATGTGATCTCATGCAGGGCATCCTTGGTTCTGGTTTTGCCCTCAAAGTCCAAGAACAGCACAGGCAGAAACATTTTGAAAAGCGACGCAATCCCGCAGCAAGCCTCATCCAGGTACCCGGGGCAAATATTTGTCTTTGTGAGACAGCACGGCGCCACTCAAATTTTGTGCCACTTTGCAGGCCGCGTGGAGATTTTACGCAACCAACCTTTCCCGCACGGACCTGATCTCCACGTGGGATTTTTATGAGCAGACTGTAGCCACCCCGATGTACAGGTAGGTCAATCCATTTCAGCAGTCGGGTTGGAGTTGGACACTCGCCGATAACAACGTGGCTAACGCTAATTTGATCTGAATTGGATTCCGATCGGAATCAAATATTCCTGCAGTCTGAACACAGCCTAATTATTTACTTACGACTGACAAATAAACAAGTAACCTGGAGATTGGGCTAATCTCGATTGTGGATTCCTTTCGAATCATTCTGCTGCTTAGTGTCAGCAAACAAGCTCCAAAGACTAGGTTCGCACTGCGGGATTTTGGGCGCAAGTCCCATGTTTTTGTGAAATCCCATTTTTTGGGTTTGTTTGTTCATTCGAACTTCCGAATAAACCCAAACATAACCTGTATGTGACCTGTGTTTGGATTCGAAATTGCCCAAAACGGTCGCGCTTCTTTCATTGAATTATCTTGACCTCTTCCGCTATCGTTGTTTTGATTTGTTTTTTTAGTGCAGAATTTTGACGGTTGTCGCTTGTTTGATACGTGTCAATCCGATTGATGCCACCTGGACATTCAGACTGAAGTGGCTTACGTCTCGGATTTAGTACCGCATACCCAAGTGGCCTGGCTCGAATTTGCAAACATCGGCCCTGTGTCGAACATTCTATAAAAAACACACGAGGAAGGAAGACAAGAGGCTTTTGAATTTTTTCCTCACGAGGAGAACGGACGGAGATGCGTTAAAACAAGGTCATACTGCTGAATAAAAGCTTTGCAATGCATTAAGAGTAAATACGGGCTAAATGACTATATGTCAATTTATTCTAACACTAGCTTCAAAGCTCAGATTTTTTTTCGGGAGCGGGATTATTGCGGCTTCTCTGTTCTGCTTAGAACTCCTCTGTTTCATCCAAATTGTAAATGAAAGAGAAAAGGTGATGAGGAGAGCAAAAGTAACCGCCAGACGGAATGGAATTAGCACCCGTAAGCAGAAATCAGCCTTTGGTCAGCAGGGAAGTGAACATGTTTTTCCGGAATAGCTGAAGGTTTTCAAGTGTCTTTCCTTCCTCCAGATTAATTCCGCCTCTGAATCAATTGGACCTGCTGAGGAATCTGAAAGGAAGATCTTTCAGGTACGCTCACCACGCTTCAAACGTTGCTCGTTTCCATCACGACATACTTTATAAGAAGCGCATTGGATAATTTGCCTCTCGTGTTTTATTTACGGTTTTTTTGAGTTTTACATCAGCCGTTTCGCATGAAGCCTTGAGAAAAGACACTAGGAAGCTGAAATTACACCCAGTTGGTAACTACATGTCAAAGTTCAACATGGCATGACTACAGTAATCCCTTGGATTTCGCCGTTAGTGGGGACCCGGAACCCCCCCGCGGAAAGTGAAAAACCTCGATATAGCGTCACGGGCACTCCTACAAGACACGTGAGTAGCTACAACTCCTGGGCGGGAATAGATTACAACTCCCGCCCTCATTGATGGATGGTCACGCCGGGAGCCAATCACGTGTCTTGTAGGAGTGCCCGTCTCCCTCATGAAATAACACGATATGAAGTAGGCGCAAAGGGAGACCAAGAAAATCTCTTACCTACTTTTTTTTTTGTAAAAAATTGGAATTTCAAGCGTAAACGCTGATTGTTATCATGTTTGGTCAGCGACAGGCTTCACTCGAATTAGACTACTTATTTATCACACTACCAGGTGTGTCAATTTCTTGGCTAAAATACTGCCAGAATGATGTGGATCGAAGATCCTGATCACGATTTCACCGATTTATGAATCGGAATGCATATCAACATGCAGAAATTGGCTCGTTTGCTATCATTCATTTCGAATGCGTTTTTCAAAGACCGCTTGATATCAAAAGCTGCTTGGAATACGTCGTTTGATGAAACGATCTTTTGATTCTTGACGATTTTTGCCATCTTCATCTGTACGCTATGACTTGTTGAGGAATTTCCTTTTTGTGCCCACAGGAAGGAGTCCCAAACAGAAACATCTCCCAGGTCTGTAATATGATTGATGCGCTTGTCTCTTCATCCCGTTGGCTTCTTTTCAACTCGGCTTTTAGCTGCTGCTGAGCCACTCGCCTTGGCGGGGAGTACGTGTGTGCGTGTATGTGTGTGTGTTTTCTACATGGTGCGGGGACAAAAACCTGCATTTGTCATTGTGGGGACCATTTCGGTTGTCCCCATAAGGTCAGACCTGTTTTTGAGGGTAAAGACTTGCTTTTAGAGCAGGCATGAGCATAGTACCACCCGGGGGGCCTTTTTAATGCAGCCAACTTGAAGAAATTAGGGGTGTGATAATGCTAATTTCCTGACGGATAGCGAATTAGCATTGCTTTAAAATAGTAAGTGTTAGTGATTAAAAACACATATTTTGTTTGTTTGATTTTCAGTTGTGTGCGTGTGGGCGTGGCTGCGTGTTGCGTGGCTCCTTCAAGAATGGCCGTGCTGCATTTGCGTATGTGATGCTGAGGGATTCGTGTTCACAGCTTCCTTCTGCATTCCATCAATAATCTGATTTTCTACAGTGAAGCATTCATAAGCACCACAAGAAAAAGTGTTTTGTGGAAACACTTTGTAATGCTTCGCTTTTATTCCCAACGCACATCGAGTTTGGACATGCTTGTACATGTAGCAGCAACACTTTATTGTGACGGCAGGCGTTAAAGGGAAATTTAAAAAAAAAA
This sequence comes from Hippichthys cyanospilos, assembly GCF_059441005.1. NCBI lineage: Eukaryota > Metazoa > Chordata > Actinopteri > Syngnathiformes > Syngnathidae > Hippichthys > Hippichthys cyanospilos. Next base: position 33,867,234 of record NC_142370.1, on the reverse strand, counting down.
AGGTAATTGGGTATTTAGATGCTGGCAGAGTTTTATGATCATTACAATAAAGTGTCATCGCAAACACAGTTTAGCACATAGTGTTAGTATGGGAAAATGAAGCCTCATGAATCTTTTTTTTTACTCCTCTTGATGAGGTTTTTGGTTAAAAGCAATTTTTCCCCATTTTTTTTTTTGCAACCCCCCCCCCCCCACCCCCCCAAGAAACAGAAAAATCCACGCTTATAAATTAGATCAATATCTGTAAAAATTGTATAAATATACATAATAATAACTAATAAATGGTGTGATTTTTACCATTAACAAAAGAAAAACAAACAATATAAATCACCTTTCAGCAAACATTCATTTAACTTTTGTTTACAGGGTTTATACAATGTACAGAAACAGAAACATACTTAATACATTAAAAAAGAGATGTCAAAACATTTAAACTATAAACATTTATGACAAACAAACATTTTGTGCTGGAAAAAATATGAAAACAATAAATAGTAATGAATGTAATTTAATCTGGAACAGCGGCACACACAAAAAATGAACCTGAAGAATTAGGTAAAAAATACTGCATGTTTTTTTTCTAAATCACAATAATAATTAATGTGATATAGAAAAAAATGTGGACAGCAATAAAAAGTTTATATCTCCCGCACAGACTTTGAATATGAGAGCGCCACTGTGCCACCTGGTGCCGTGGAGTTGCAATTACAATTACTCAAGCCTGTTCCCCTGAGAAATATATGACTGCGTCCTCAAACCAAGAGTGCCATCTAAAGGAGCAAAATCTCATCAGAAAAGCTTCATGGAGGCTTCATTTTGCCATCACTACATATCGCTGTTTTTTTTAGCACTGTATCCACTGCTTTGTTTTTGTCTCCTCTACTGCTCCAGTTATGAGAATGCACACAAAGACAGACTTTGTGGTTGCTGTCCCAGAACTTTTAGGTATACTTATCACACAGATCCTACCCACTGCACTGCAAGTCTGTGTGTCACCCCCTGCACTTTTCGATTCCAATCCCGCCTCCGACACAACTTTTTCTTTTCTTTTCTTTTTTTTTTTTTTTTGTAGACGTGATAAGCTCGTGTCACGTGAAACTAGCCGCTTCGGTTTTAACAAGATGCAAAACTGATATAACAACAGTGCTGGGGGAGGGACTAAGATGTGATGTTATATACAGGAATCATTGAAAAATACAAAACAAAACATTTTCTATTTCTTGTACTTACACCAGCCGTTGGTTTTTCTAATATAACAACGATTGTAGTGCAGATTTTTACTCACTTTTTCATGTACAAAAAATATGTACCTCTCAAGTAGTACTTTTCAGGACACAAATATCAACGTGTCTTCCACTTGAAGGGATCATTGGACCAAAATATTGGCACATTCAGTAAAAAAACATACAGTGTTTAAAAAAAATGAGTACAGATATTCACTCCTCTAAGTGCTACTTAGTGTATTTAGATTGATGGATAGATAGCTAGAAATCAAGCTAGCAATCAAGCTAGCAAGCTAGCAAGCTAGATAGATAGATAGATAGATAGATAGATAGATAGATAGATACAGTAGATAGATAGATCAATAGAAATAAAGCTCGCAAGAGAGATAGCAATCAAGCTAGCGATAGATAGATAGATAGATAGATAGATAGATAGATAGATAGATAGATAGATAGATAGATAGATAGCAATCAAGCTAGCTAGAGTGATAGAAATCAAGCTATAGATAGATAGATAGATAGATAGATAGATAGATAGATAGATAGCAATCAAGCTAGCTAGAGTGATAGAAATCAAGCTATAGATAGATAGATAGATAGATAGATAGCAATCAAGCTAGCTAGAGCGATAGCAATCAAGCTATAGCTAGATAGGTAGATAGATAGATAGAAGGATAGACAGACTGTACATACAGTATAACTACCTAGTATTGAATGTTCTTTAAAAAATATTTATAAACAAAGCAAAGAAAAATAGTATAAACAAAGTCTTTTGGATCGAATGAGATGCGAAATAATGAATTTATTTTGCAGCATTTCTGTGTTATCTTCAAGTAAACAGAGCACCTTTTGCTCACTGCCCTGCTAAAGCTAATAAAATCTATATAATATTCATAGAATTGTTTTTGCGATGTCAGCTTTTGATTTGCTTGCGGCCTTTCTGCCACTATACTACCTTCTGACGGATTCTTTTTGTCTTCTTCTCACAAGGGCCATTGATGATTTTTGATTTTTCTTTCTGGCATGATTTGTGTTGTTCTTAATGCATATGAAAAAAGACGGCACCGCTCATCCTTTGAAGATGCCACTTTGCTTCCCATGCATGCTTGCTTGTAGCTTCCTGCCGCTTGCCTGACCTGCTGAATGCTCCACTATGTTCCCATACGGAAATGGCTTCCACTGCTGTAGGTTCTTTTGAGGTAAGCGGCACACCGGAGCAAGATGTTTGACATTCAAACACACCAGCAGATTAAGAGACGTATATTGTGAGGTAAAGATGGCGTGCAATTATTTTCACAAAGGCTCACCGTATGTTGACTTGGTCCTCCTAGTCGGAAGGCGAGCTTGAAGGACAAGGTGTTCCCCAGTCCTTCCAAGGCTCCGTTGGCCAAAGGGAAAGACCAGTCCCCGGGGCTGGAAGATGGTCCCGAGGTGAGCCCCGGGAAGGTCTCCAAAAGCTGGAGCTTTACGGAGAAGAACCGAGGGCCCAAGCATTCGTTCAGAGTCCGAGGCGGCTCCTCACGACAGAACTCAGAGGGTAAAACATCTCATATATACGAACAGTACGTTCCGTATATATTTGGTTTACAAAAAACACTTTCGGTAGCCATTTTTTGACCTTCTAGTCCACGGGTGTCAAACCCGAGGCTCGGGGGCCAGATCCGGCCCGCCGCATCATTTTATGTGGCCCGCGAAATACTGATTTGACTTCTGGCTAAAGTACCAAAGTTACAAGTTGTCTTCAACTGTAAAAAAGCTGGGAGGAAAAAAAATAGAAAATATTAGAAAAGAAATATAAACAAATCAATAGCATTAAATGTTGGAACTCCTAAATTAAAATGTAAAATTCCTTATTTGGGACTGACATAATTTCAAACCAAATTATTTTTCACGTATGATTTTAAAAACACTTTTTTTTGTCTGTTTTTTTGCTTGCTGTCGATTAAAAAAAGACATCACGAGGTGAAGGCTCAGGTACCGACCAATCAATCATGGTTCGGCTCATAAAAGTCACATGACCAGCCATTATTGGTCGTTAACAGAACCTTGAGCGCAGGTGATGTCATTTTTTGAGAGAGTTGTTGTGACTTCTACTTCGGGTCTATGTATATCTGTAGGGCTGTTCTTTCAGGGGTCCCCAACCTTTTTATCACCACGCAATCGTTAAACCGTTTTTTTATCGCGGACATAAAATATGGACTCACCATTAACGACAAACTAATGGAAGCCCTCAGGTTGTTTCTCTCTTCACACAGATGCAATGTCAGAAGTCTCGAACATACTTTTGAGGTTCTCGCCATTTGTGAGTTCATCTGGTTCGGTAAAAAAAAAGTAGAAAATCCATTGCTTGTCACTTTGTGGGGCGTTTTTGCCTACAAACTAGCGCTAGGAGTACAAAACATGAGAAATCATTATTTCAAGTAAGATGCCCGGTATTGGCTGTTCAAAGCTTTTTTTACTTTGATGTTGTAGGCTCGTTACCTGTCTCTTGACTGGGTCTTTTTCCCTTCCCAAAGATCTCCGCTCCTTACTCATTTGAACTTTTTTGAGGGTGAAATTTTGGTACTCAGGTGACCAAAATGAGTCGAAGAATCTGGCTAGTTCATACTTCATTATTGCAGGTGTGGCCCATGCGGCCTAATACCAGTTGATCCTCGGACCGGTACTGGTCCAACAGACCTCTGTGTTATGGATTGTGTAATGGATAATTGAAAACACGATTTGAAAAACGAGTGTTGAAAGTTACAAGCATGGTCATGGATTGAATTAAACTCTCAAGGCACCCCCGTGTTGAACAAATACTTGAGAGAAACAAAATAATATTGTAATTTTGAATACTGTGCATGGTCAATGACATGGAGATTTTTTGCTATCTTTTCAAAGAGTAAAATCATTGATAGCAGTTACAGGCTTGGCCCAGTGATGGTGATTTTCTGGTAAAAAAAAAAAAAAAAAAGGAGCCTGCTTGAAGGCACTTGTAGTAGGTCAATAAGTAATCAGGGAGCGCTAATGGAATTACCAGCCAATATTCGGAATCGAGCATCTTTTGTTCGGCAGGTGCTTTGTCACGCAGGCATTGCAGCGCAGACGTTTGTGTGCAAAATGTATTATCGGCTGGCCCGATAGTATTCACGTGCTGTTCTGTGGTGTGGAAAAAATGGATTTTTCTCGGTCACGTTCCTATATGCTAGATGCCACAGCATTTCTTTCATGAGCACAATAACGTGTTTCCTCGCCATTTGTTTAGCGGCCGCCACTCCAGAATCGTAACTGCCATTGTTGAGGGTGAACGCCGTATCGTTTTGGGATTCAAATCTCAAATTTTTTGAAAGGCTCTTATCCTCTGATATCATCAATCAGTGGCATGCAAGTCAGCTCCGAATAGGCGAGAAAAAGGATCGCTTTTTTTATCACTTTGTCGCCCGTAATCTGGGAAATCATTCAAACGAATGATCGTTTATTTAGTAACCGATCAAGAAGCGATTCAAGCATTTTGTCTGTTACTGACGAGAATTCATAATGAATTGTTTTCCATGTCTTTTCTTTCTCTCTCCTTGCAGCAATTGAAGGTTTAATAAGTAAGACATTGGGATATTTTTTGGTTGGCTTTTATGGGGTCAAGACGAGCTTCATCGATTGGAAAACCATGCATGCTGAAAATTGCAGTGATTATTTTTTTTTTAATTTTTCACTTGACATGAACCCCTTTTAGGATTTGATTGTTTGACCTTTTCTTTGGGATCTGTAGCCATCAAAAAATCTCCTAATTAAGTGATCAAATTATTTTTGATAGTGGAAGGTAGTGATGGGTAAATGAAGCCTCATGAAGCACTTGTGATTTTTTTTTTTTTTTTTTTGCTCCTATAGATGGCGCTGTTGGTTTTAAGATGCAATGGAAATGTAACGCACTAGCCTTTATCATTCAACCAAACAAGAGGAAAAAAAAAAACACAAATGCTTCATGAGGCTTCATTTTCCCAATCACTCGTCAACAGTGGGTTCAAGTCAAGTGATGTGAAAACAAAAGGGAAAAATGCCTTCAAATTGCCCGAGTCGCCTTTCTGCATGAAATCCTCACTATAGCGTCGGTCAACAGAGGTCAAGTCAAGAGACCTTTGCCTGACTGCCATAAAGTCCATCAAAACCCCAGCTCCTGACTCAGCTGAATTGAATCATGAATTTCGAAATATTTGTCAAAGGTTTGAACCAAGCTTCACGCCATCTACTATCCTTTGATGCTGCGCTGATTTTCTTCCGTTTCACAAATGTCGCTCACAAGCGCGCTGTTGATTTCTTGTCATTTATTTTTCCGTCGAAGACAAAAGCGGCAGCGTTGCTTCGCTTCTCTTGACACAGGTAGCGGAGCAAGCCAAATTTGTCTTTTTTTTTTTCTAAACTATCGTTTTTTTGTTTTGTTTCGTAGAAGCGAGCTTTCCAGAAGACGTGGGCGACGATAAGAGCTGTCACTGTGAGTTTCTCGCTCAAGAATTGCCGCCAGGGTTAAGGGTCGCAATACGAGGAATATGGTAAGCGTGTTCGATTGATTTTGGGTCTGGTGATGTGATGTGCCCACTGTAGAATTTTCCATAGCAGCTCTTTGGTTAATATTCATCGGGTTCATTGTAAAGCACCATCTTTTAAATTTCTTACCTCTTATTCTTTTTTTTTTTTTAACTCATCCACTGCCAACCTTTTAACCTTTGTGTCATATTTTGTTCAATCCTTTTTACTTGACATCAAAGGTACAGTGGACCCCGCTATATGAAATAATTCCGTTCTAGGGTTGGGATCCTAAGGCGAAATCATCGTATGGCGGGCAATAGGAACCTATGCTAATTAGCTAATGCGTGTAAAACCTCTGGTAAAAATATCATAATTGTATATACATATTAAAAATTGGTAACAAAATAGTATAGTAAGTGCTACTTATTTATAATATACACATATACAATTAAATAACATAAATAAATATATTTAAAAGGAAAACTGAAATTGTATTTACCTTTGAGTGAGTTTTACTTGAGCTAGTTTCCGCCATGTTCTCTAGCGAGGGTAGCCTAGCCTAGCCTAGCCTAGCTTTCTTCGTAATCCGTGATTATTTCCATCTTCGTTTCCGTACTAATCGTCTTCGACTTTTTTTTAACATCAGTATCAATCCTGGGACCCATGGCTAACCAATTTAAGTTTGAATTAAGCACTAAAATGCACAATTAATACGGTGTCGTAAACACCAAAACTAGGATTAAGCCTTTAGCATGTCGCCATCTTAGAGACAAAATCTCAGTGACACCGACCAATAGCAGACCAGCATCTTAGTGAAGCGTTGCAGCGCAAAGAGTTTGACATGAGCAGAAACTAAGAACAATTACCTAAAAATGCCTGAGGAGGGAGGCAAAACAACATAAACACAGCCAACCCCGTAGGTCGTGACAATTGTGCATGTCGTAAAGTGGAAAAAATGCTGTAAAGAGGGGACGAAAAATAAAGTGAAGTGAATAAACGCAAGGCGGGGACGTCATAAACTGGCGGTCCACTGTGTTCACATCAATAGGAACGGATTGAACAAAGACACCAGGGAGCTGAAATTTCACCCTGTGGCTTATAGTCTGGTGCGGCTTAGTACAGCAAAAATTGTTGTAATTTTTTGCTCAAATTTTCCTCATACTGTAAACCGGTATGGCTTACAGTCCGAAATTTACGGTACGTGTCGTCCCTCAGCGTCATGACCTTCCTCGTGTCAAAGAGAAGATTCAAGGAGAGCCTGCGACCGTATGATGTCATGGACGTGATTGAGCAGTACTCTGCGGGTCACTTGGACATGCTGACCCGCATCAAGAACCTGCAATCCAGGCAAGCACACTGTACTTCACTGGAAAAGGCAAATGGAATAATCCTCACATTGCAGAGGCCCAATGTCCCCAAGACGGCTCATGCGATGTAAAGCAGAATGAGTATGTTTCCAAAGCAAAGATGATAGTGTTGTTTACTGTATACACACATGTGCTCATAAGCCATTTTGCCTGTTCCATTAAGCAGACATGTGCTGTATTCAGTTCTTCGCATTAGTGCAGTGCTTCTCAAATAGTGGGGCGGGCCCCCCCGGGGGGGCGCGAGGTGATGCCAGGAAAAAGGATTGTTTTTGTCAAGTGGAATGTAATTGCAATAAAGTAATAATTTTCATCATTTTCTTTTAATTTCAAGCACTTTGGTGCTTCTTTTTTTCCGTTTTAGACTAAGCTGTAAACGTGATAAAAATAATTGTCGTTAAAAGTTGATTTATATTGCGTTTTTCTGTTAATGGTAAAAGGGATACATGTGTAGGTATGCTTAAACGATTTTCATCAATAATAATCTTATTTATAGTCAGTGCATCGACTGGGGGGGCGCAAAAAGTTTTCTCTTTTCTAGGGGGGGGCCTGGAAAAATCTAGTTGAAAAACACTGCATTAGTGACATGGCCAAAGGTACAATTCACTCACTTCGATCTCAGATTCTAACATGCTGTTTAAGGCATCAGTCATTTTCCGTACAAGACGCGAGCCTTTTCTTCATAGAAAAACGAATCGGATTCCATCGCTGATTAAGGGCCACGCAGTTACGCTGTCATCGAACGATAAAAGTCTCCGCTGGCTGCCGAAGTGAGAACGAGACGAGCGGTGCATTCGATTGCAGTCAGACATTTCAAACTCGGACAGAAAAATCGAACGTCGAAACATTGGACATTATTAACTGTGACAATAAAAACGATATTAATAATAATAGTGCAATGATATTGTTTGTTTAAAAAAAAAAGGTGTGATTAACCTGCAAAAAAAATCAGCTCCATATCTCACCGTAAAGATTTCCCCTAACCAGTGAAGTGAGGAAACGAGACGTACAGTATGTGCATTCAAATACAGTCAGACATTTCAAAATCAGACAGAAAATTAGAACATTGGTACGTTGATATTTGTTTAGTTTATTAATTTCATACATGTGAAAAAAATGTTAACACTAATACATATATATATATATCTTAACTGTCTCACCATATGCCTTTTGTGTCCATAATATATTGAGCGCGGAGTTTTGGTTTGGCTTCATTTGTGGTTTGCGCTCATCTCGTCTCTGTGTGCCTTGCCAGGATAGATATGATTGTTGGGGCCCCTCCCCCATCAACACCTCGCCATAAGAAGTCCTCTGAAGGTCCTAGGTTAGGTCAATAGACTTGTAGTGAACATTTTGCAAGCATTGTTGAAGCAGTTGGTCGATATGCTAAATTATTTTGATAGTTTTGACGGAAAGACCCTTGTCTGAGCTCAAGCCACTTTTGCTTCATTTATATCAAGAATATGCTGTATTTTCCTCACCAGAAGGTGCAAACTAAAAGCCTTGATTTTCTCGCGGTTCATAATCCGGTGCGCTTCATACGGTATGGCGCATGAATCGCGAGTTTTCATTTTTGGGGGATGGGAAAATAAAATCACTTCATCGCCATGTAAAGTCTTCCGTTTTTACCTCATGATGAATGTATTTTATTGTTAAAACTTTTAAATCAACCTGTTTGAAATGTTGATATGCTAAATATGCTCCAATTCTGAAGCAACTTATAAGGCGCAAAAATTGAAGTTTTGTAAAAGAAAGCACTTTATTTTTTTTTTTATCCAGAAATTACTTTTAAATCATCAAAACAGTAGTTCAAGGTTTTCAGTTATAATTTGACAAATAAATTTAAGATTAATATTGAATAGAATGATAATTATAGTTGTACAAAATTAATTCGTTCAAGAAGTAATTTCATTATGCGATTTTTTTTTTTTGTAAGTTGAGGTCACTTTTCCATATAAGATGCTTAATCCGTTCCAAGCCCCCCCCAAAAAACTCTCCAAAACCCTTTAATTTAATAATAGCAATTGTAGCAGCTAATAATATAAATGTACTTTATTCTTTTGCCTAGATATGGCGCTTGTGTATTGAAGAGAACTTTGTTTAGGTTGTTTTATATGGACATTTTTATTTTACATTTCCAGTCATCTAGACATAATCTATTCGTCCGCAGTAGCAATATTTATTTTTAGATCATTTCGAGCATCTAAGTTTACTTAAGTTTAGGTTTAAGGTCATGTGAAGTTCTTCCTGTGTGTTCTGTCATTCAGCTTTCTTGCTAATGTGCTAACGACGTGCTAATGATGCTAACATCGGACGCAACAGCAAACTAGCCATTCAAGAGAAAAGGATTTTCAACAAGAGACAAAGTTCCCTCATAGAGACATTTTGTAACCTGAGTTTTTCGTAACCAGGGACTTAAACTCTTGATTTGTTTTGGCCCCTAACCCAAACAGTATTTGGATGTAAAACAGTATTTTTTTTAAATTCTTTTCCACAAAACATCTTTATTCTTAATTTCTGATGTCAATTATTAACGTTTGACTGACTTATCTGATTGTTTTGGTGACATTCCCTTTAGCGCAGCTCCAGCTAGCGGATACCTAACACAACCCCAGCCATTACTGTAGCTTCTATCCTATGCGCCTTATAATCCTTTATGTGCCTATATATGAAACCAGTTTTAAAATAGGCCATTCATTGAAGGTGCGCCTTATAATCCGGTGCGCCTTATAGTGCGGAAAATACAGTACGCAAACACATAGTAAAACTAAGGATGAATATGTATGGGATTTAATGTTGAGTCATGTGATTGTGCCTCACTCAGATGGGGGTCTTTTGCTTGGTGTCAAACTGGAGAGACAGAGAGAAAAAAAAAAGCCCCACACCTTCAGGATAAAATGATGATGCATGAGATCATAAATCATCAAGCAAAACCATGTTCTCATATTTATTTAGTGCAGTATGATGCTGATACACATTTGTGTGATTTTTGTATAAATCCAATTTAAAATTGTTATTTTTTTTGTTTTTTTTCTGTCATTTTTTACGTTAAAATATTATTTTATATAATTGAACACTCAAGATTAGGGAGACTACTCATTTTATTTATATATTTTTTGCACAAATTCCTGCAAAATTCATATGAGAACATGTTGAATGCGTCATATTGCATTTTGGGATAGGAAACCATTTTCTCACTCACCACATAAGCAACTGGTGTATCTTGTTCTATATGTTATGCATGTATACACATCTGAAATCAAAACATACATTTTGGAAATGCTCACTTCATTTTCACCTACAGTGGAACCTCAATTTAGTTCTGCGTCGCTTTATTTTAGTTGCATTTAAAAACGTTATCAATCATTAATCTGCTGATTGCACTTAATGTGAGAGAAACCCTCCACAATAGTTCTTTTTTTATTAATTTAATTTTGGATCGTCATTTATTGTCTTTGATTCAAGTGTAACTTTTTGCCGTATGTGAGACTAGTCCCAAGATGCCAACTTTTGTTTCAAACGTCGAGATTAAAAAGCAAAAATCGTCTACTTGTCCTTCACAGATTTGCTCAAATGTTAAATTTCGCTGTCGATCTCTACATTAGCATCTTTTTTTCTTTTCATCAGCTGCGGCTGGGCGCTTCGCATTGATGCGGTAGGCTAAACTTGAGCTCAGAGAGCTTCATCAAATGTACTGTTGGGGTGATTCTAAAGTTCAATTCATCTGATCTGCTCATACGCTCTTCCATTTTCATGTCTTCCTCCTGCGCTCACACCCACAACGAGGGCCAATCACGTGACGCCGAGCACAACCAATCCGCGTCCACTTCAGGACGGGATTGACCTTTATTTTCCGATACCCAACAACTCAAGAACAAGAAGAAAGCGTAAAGTTAGCGATGGACACTTGAGTTGACAAACAGTAGCTTTTTTTCTTTTACGATTGATAACTTTTATTGCTTTAGCTTATCGCCACTTTCCTTTTCCCGCCGTCACAGCAAGTTCAATTCTGAATCTGAATTGAGAGGTTCCACTGTAATTTCAAGTTATTTTCACCTGTATATTCATTGTTAGCATGACAACATCAGCGGAATGTTTTCAAATATTTACCATAAAAAAGGAAGTCACTTGTTGTCTTTTGTAAAGGTCTTTGTGGAGTTTTCCATCAACAAATATCAGCAAAGGTTTTGCAAAACACTTTCAAAATTCTTACCAAACTTGGAGGTACCTAATCCAGCAACGTTTTACTTCTTGAAGAGCAGAAATTCCACAAACGACCTTTTACCGTAATATATGTTACATAACTGTACTGCGGCAGTATTTGTAACCCCGGATGTGACGTTTTCTAACACCAGAGTTGACCAAATAGTGGGTAAAAGTTCAAAAGGTGAGACAGAGGCCACGGAGGACCCGAGCATGATGGGACGTCTGGTCAAGGTTGAGAAACAGGTGAGGATGGCATCTTGGGTTGGATGGTACCAGTTAGTTGTAATTGCACACCCGCAGCAGCAGGTGGTGCACTTTTGCTCTCAATGTAAACATCTGTTTGGGTGTTATGACTTTTTTGACATTAATCATAATGGACAATAGGCATAAAGTTTTATACCTTTTTATTCAGGTTAAAATATTTGAGATATTCAGCTATGCTGTGTTTATGTTCCAGATATTAATTTTTATTGATTATTTTTTCTACAGCATCATAAGGTTCAGTCGATCAAAAATGTTGCTCGTTTAAGTCTTTTTGCGGCATTTTGACCATTTTTCTTCCACATTATTCCAGCAGTATTTTAGCCAAGGGATGGCACACGCCTGCTCGTTTGATAATTAAGAGCTTGTGCCATGTTGTTGCCGTGTGGGTGAAATTTCAGCTCCCTAGAGTCTTTTTCCATTGCTTTCCTTTGATGCGGAATACCTTTATTGTAAAGATCAAAGGATTGGACAAAATACCACGCAAGGTTTCAATAAGGATTGTCTTATTTTCATTTCAGGCACTTTGATGCGCATTAAGGCTTTTTATTAGTTTCGTGCTAACCTGTAGACGCGATGTAAATAGTAACGTTAACATTGTTGATTCATCGTTTATTTTTCTTTTGTTAATGTTGAAAAGATATCATTTTAATTCAATCCAGTTTTTAGAAGGTAATAATCTTATTTATTGTCACCGCAGTGGTAGGCGGTGCTCCTTTTTCCTGAGGGGAAACGTAGCAAAAAATAAGAGGGTCCATCTTGCCTTTGTGTGCTCTGCAAGTGGTCTGCATGCACAGAAAGCTGGATTTTCTGGTCCTAAACCCTAACCCTTGTTTAAAGACCTCACTTTAAAACTCCAATCTGACGTTAATAGTTAAGACCCTAGTTTAAAACCCTTCGATATTTTTAAACCATGTTTGGAGACCGTAACTCTAGTTTGAATTTTGAGACCCGAAGCCGGACTTATACCCTTAGTTCAATACCTTAAACCTTGTTTAGACCTTACTTTGAAACCCAAATATTAAAAGCCTACTTTGAAGCCCAACTCCAATTTAAAACCCTATTTTGAAGCCCCAACAGTAGTTCAAAACCCTACGCTATTATTAAACCCTGTTTTGAAACCCTATAACTAGTACGAAACTCATTTTGAAACCCTAACTCTAGCTGGGACCCTCACTTTGAAACCCTAACCCAAACTCTTTATTGAAAGCCCACTTTGAACCCTAACTCTAGTTGCTTTTATCTTGCTTTTGTGTGCTCTGCAGGTGGTCTGCATGGACAGAAAGCTGGATTTTCTGGTCCACGCGTACATTCAGCGCATGGGCATCCCCCGCTCCGAGACAGAGGCCTTTTTCAACTCCAAAGAAGCGTACCCGGCGCCGCCTTATCACAGCCCGGTGGATAACAAGGAGAAGGAGGAGATGGTCAAGGAGGAAGGGGCGATCAAGGACATCCCGTGCACCGACGGCTCGGCGGGGCCGAAGGAGCCCTCCTCGGACGCGGTTTCGGCGGCCTCCCCGTCCGCCAGTCGCAGTCGGCCTTCTACCTCGTGGCAGCACCAGCTGCAGCACCCCGTCAGCCAGCCGGCCTGGAACAGCAGCGTGGCCGACACCCCTTCGCCCGTGGGCGGCGGCGACTCCCCCCGACTCTTCCGCCTCCCCCCTCCGCCCGCCCCGCTCCACGACCGCTCCAGCCAAGACAGCGGATCCCTGAGCAGGAGGCGACACCGGAGGCAGAGGCGGCGGCCGCAGGACGTCACCAACGCCGGGAGCGACACGTCCCTCTCCATTCCGTCCGTGGACCACGAGGAGCTGGAACGCTCCTTCAGTGGTTTCAGCATCTCTCAGGCCAAGGAAGACTTTTTCGGGGCCTCTTTTTTCCCGGGCTCCGGCGGAGGGGGAGGAACGGCGGGAGGGACCCAAAGCGGAGCCCCGCCCCCGCTCTGCGCCAAGGTGAGGCCGTTTCTCGCCGAGGGCGAATCCGACACGGACTCGGACCTTTACGCTCCTTCGCCCCTGTCCTTCACCGGCGAGGCGTCTTGCGGGGAGAGGGGATGGCCCGGACTCAAGTAGCTCTGCCCGCCTTCGCCCCGCTTGGCGAAAAAAAACGGCCAAAATGGTCTCTCCACCCTCAAATCTGTGTTGCTCTTGATTCTGATCGACGGACAATGATTTACTACCGAACGTGGACACAATTTACTCTTGGAACACTGTCTTTGTTGGGACATTAACACAAGCGATGCTTTCGTACCTTTTAAGGCTCAAAACAAATGGTTTCGCAACGCCGTTCGGGAAATTTCACACTTTACGCCTCACGTTAACACATGATATCACTTAATTGGGACTCAAACGCCCGGCGACGGTCCGAAATGATTTTTGAATGACAATTTGTGTCCAAGAGTGGGAGATTTTGTTAGAATTAATCCATGATCTATACCACAGGTGTGGAACTCCAGTCCTGGAGGGCCGGTATCCTTCATGTTTTCAAACCCGTTCCCACAAAAACACCTGATTCAAATGATTGGGATCATTTCGAAGCTCCCGCAGAGCTTGCTAATGAGCTAATTATTTGAGTCAGGTGTGTTGGGGAAAGAAAACCGGAAAATATGCAGGATGCCGGCCCTCGAGGACTGGAGTTCGAACACTGTATAGATTCTATACAGTCCAATTTTGCAACAGCATTGTTTTGTTTTCACTTCCGAAGGGAATTTGTGGGCCCTTGTAAATTCCAAATGCATCCATGGTAGCACTAGAAGCATGTCGGGGGACAGTGCATGTTCAAACCTCATTGACAGAGAAACCTTCCAACTGCACTTAACACACAGATGTGGAAAAAAGAAAAAAACACATGCACACAATTTCAGTGATTTATCTCACATTAGTTTGCACACAAAAAAAAGAACTCAATTTGCTGGCATGTTTGCTACCAGCCAAAGAACTGACACCTTCATTCAATTGTACCCCCATCTTCAAATAATAAAACTTTTGTACATCTCCAAAAGTCACTACTTCTTAATTAGCTTTTTCAGCCAACAAGCCTTTAGTTCATTGGAGTTATTGCCAAATGAAGCCTCATGAACCACTTGCTATATCCACGTCTATTGAGTTGTTCAAATCGTTCAAACTTCAGCTTAGCCGGTACTCTTTGTTTAAAGACATTAGAGGATATTATTGGTGGACAAATGAAGCTTCTTGTGATGTTTTCTGCCTCTTTGTACCAAAAATGTCATCTAGTACCAAAAGTGCATCATGAAGCTTCATTTTGCCCATCACACATTTTAACCACGATTAAGGCAAGATTACCAGCTACTGTACGTTGAAGTTTGAACGGTTAGAATTGGTTATGTGAATTCTAATCATGAGAAAATGAAGCCTCACTAATTTGAAACTCCATTTTGAAGCCCCAACCCTAGTTTAAAACCCTATTTTTGTATAACACGAGGTTTAAAGCCTGTATTATAACCCTATCTCTAGTTAAAAAAACGTAGTTTGAATCTTACTTTAAAACTCGAACCCTAGTTTTAAACCCTATCTTGCAAAAGCAACGCTTGTTTTAACCCTCGTTTTGAAACCCTAACTCTAGATTGAATCCCTAAGAACAGTTTGAACACCCATTCTGAAAAAATTAATTAAAAATAATAAAAAATATTTTGAAATACTAATACCATTAGTGAATTTGCTTTTTAAATTAAAACGTAATAAGAAATCTTTCTTTGAACCCTAGCTTTAATTTTGAAACCTTATTTTAAACCTTACTATGAAGTCTCAAACCAAAAAAAACTATGGATTTTTTAAACCCTATTTTGAAACCCTAAACCTAGTGTGAACCCTAACCCATTTGACAGTCTGTTTTTGATAGGAACTCTATATCAAAACCTTACTTTGAGCCCTAACCCTCCCTAACTCTTATTTGAAACCCTAAGCCTAGCTTGTATGCTTACTTTGAAACCCTAACCCTTGTTTCAAGACCTTACTTTGGAACTCTAACCTTACGTTAATAGTTAAAACCCTAGTTTAAAGCCCTACACTATTTTTAAACCCTGTTTTGAAACCGTAACTCTAGTTTGAAATGCATTTTGAGACCCGAAGCCTGCCTTATACCCTTAGTTCAAAACCTTAAACCTTGTTTAGACCTTACTTTGAAACCCAAATATTGAAAGCCTACTTTGATGCCCAACTACAATTTAAAAGCCTATTTTGAAGCCCCAACAGCAGTTCAAACCCCTACGGTATTGTTAAACCCTGTTTTGAAACCCTATCTGCAGTATGAAACCCATTTTGAAACCCTAACACTAGCTGCGACCCTTACTTTGAAACCCTAACCGTTGCTTAAATCTTAGTGAACCTAACCCTGACCTGACTTTAAAACCCTGTGTTGAAACCTCAACTATAGTTTAAAACCCTACTTTGAAATGCTAACCCATTTCAAAATCTATTTATTTTCATACAAACTCTTTATTGAAACCCTACTTTGAACCCTAGTAGTTCAAAACCCTACGTCATTGTTAAACCCTGTTTTGAAACCCTATCTCTAGTATGAAACCCGTTTTCAAACCCTAACCCTAGCTGGGACCTTTACTTTGAAACCCTAACCCTTGCTTAGATCTTACTGAACCAAACCCTAACCTGACTTTAAAACCCTGTGTTGAAACCTCAACTATAGTTTAAAACCCTACTTTGAAATGCTAATCCATTTCGAAATCTATTAATTTTCATACAAACTCTTCATTGAAAACCTACTTTGAACCCTAATTTTAATTTGAAAGCCTGCTTTGGAGCCCGACTACAATTTAAAACCCTATTTTGAAGCCCCAACAGTAGTTCAAAACCCTACGTCATTGTTAAAGCCTCTTTTGAAACCCTAGCTCTAGTATGAAACCCATTTTCAAACCCTAATCCTAGCTGGGACCGTTACTTTGAAACCCTAACCCTTGCTTAGATCTTACTGAACCAAACCCTAACCTGACTTTAAAACCCTTTGTTGAAACCTTAACCATAGTTTAAAACCCTACTATGGAAGGCTAACCCATTTCAAAATCTATTTATTTTCATAGAAACTCTTTATTGAAACCCTACTTGGAAACCCTAACTCTAATGTGAAAGCCTACTTTGGAGCCCAACTACAATTTAAAACCCTATTTTGAAGCCCCAACAGTAGTTCAAAACCCTACATCATTGTTAAACCCTGTTTTAAAACCCTATCTCTAGTATGAAACCCATTTTCAAACCCTAACCCTATCTGGGACCCTTACTTTGAAACCCTAACCCTTGCTTAGAACTTACTAAACCAAACCCTAACCTGACTTTAAAACCAGTTTAAAACCCTACTTTCAAATGCTAACCCATTTCAAAATCTATTCATTTTCATGCAAACTTTTTGTTGAAACCCTACTTTAAACCCAAACCCTAATCTGAAACCCTATTTGAAGCTTACTCTAAATCCATAACCCGAGTTTTAAACCATAGTTTTAAACCTCAATTTGAAACCCTTCCTCTAGTTTGAAATCCATATACTGTAGAAACCCCAAGCCTAGTTTGTACCCTTACTTTGAAATCCTAACCCTTGTTTAGACCTTTATTTGAAACCCTAACCTGACTTTAAAACACTGTTTTGAAACCCAAAGTATAGTTTAAAACCGCGCTATGAAATGCCAACCCATTTCAAAATCTATTTTTTTTTTGTACAAACTCTATTGAAAGCCTACTGTGAACCTTTAACGCTAATTTAAAACCCTATTTTGAAACCTATTTGCAGCCCCAACCGTAGTTCAAAACCCTACGGCGTAGGGCCTACGCTATTGTTAAACCCCCGTTTTGAAACCCTATCTCTAGTATGAAACTCATTTTAAAACCCTAACAATAGTTTAAAACCCTTACTTTGAAATGCTGACCCATTTCAAAATCTTTTCATGCAAACCCTTTATTGAAACCCTACTTTGAACCCTAACTGTAATTTGATACCTTATTTTTGAAGTCCCAAAACTAGTTTAAAACCTTATGCTATTTTTACACCATTTTGAAACCCTAACTCTTGTTTGAAAGTCATTTTGAAACCCTAAGCAGAGTTTGTACCCTTACTTAGAAACCCTAACCATTGTTTAGACCCTAGCTTGAAACCCAAAGTAAATATTGAAACCCTACCTTGAACCCTAACTCTATGGAAACCGTATTTTGAACCCTAACTCTAATTTGATACCTTAGTTTTGAAGTCCCAACCCTAGTTTAAAACCCCATGCTATTTCTACACCCTGTTTTGAAACCCTAACGCTAGTTTGAAAGCCATTTTGAAACCCTAAACCGAGTTTGTACCCTTACTTAGAAAACCTAACCATTGCTTAGACCCTACTTTGAAACCCAAAGTAAATATTGAAACCCTACCTTGAACCCTAACTCTATTTTAAAACCCTATTTCCATACTTTGAAAACGTAAACCCATTTTAAAAGCTTACTTTAATATAAATAACTGATTGATAATTGATAAACACGAATTTCACTGTTACGAGTGCAGTAATCCCGTAAGAAAAAAAAACAAAGAAAAAACATCGCAGAGTTTTATCTGAAGCTTTAATTAGAAAAAAATGGACACATATGAAACAGCAGATAAAAATATATTCAAATTCAGCTTCGGCGTGCTTAAAAAAACATTTTCAATTTGCAACAAAGCGAAGCTAAACTGCAAGTACAACACAGAGTAAGAAGTTCCTCCTCAGCAATAGACAACATTTTTGTCCACGACAAATAAAGCTCAATAAAAGCAGATTTATTTGGACAATTAACAATAACTGTGGAACAAAAATTGGGGGAACACTGAGACAGCAGTAAAAAAAGTTCAAAGCTACTTTGGCACATTTGTAGTCACATTTCGATTGCATTTTCAAATTACGATTTCCTTTCATAGGACCAGAAAAGTACACAGATATCGCCAAAACAATAAATACATTTCATATGCATAAAAACGTGTGTGGAAACAGCAGACGTAAACTTTCAATTGTTTAGGCAACTTGCTTTAAACGGGTGCTTCATTAGCCATATCAGATATGCTCATTTACATTAGATGTACCTTAAATTTCAAGTAAAAAAAAAACAAAACAAAAAAACATGAACAAATACATGTATTTGACTTGGGTGCGAAAAAACAAAAACAAAACAAAACAGGGAATTCATATATATATATATATATATATATATATATATACATATCTATCTATATATATATATATATATATATATATATATATATATATATATATATATATATATATATATATATATATATATTAGTGCAATGGGCTGTTTTTTGTGACTGAATCAAACGAAACGATGATGAAAGCTCAACCAATGGAGGTTGAAAATTGAAGAAAGATCCAGCAAATGGCTATCATCTCTTCTTTTTCAGATTAGTATGAAATAGGTATCATGAAGACATATGTGCTTTCCTGTTGCGATTGTTCGAGCGTGTTGTTGCGTTCACCAACTTGGACAAATGCATTTCATATCCAGCAGCATAACTAAAGCCGTTAAAAAAAAAAACAATTTGGAAGACAATGCGCTTCGGGGTGAAATCATGGCTTTCATTTGCGGGGAGCGATAAAATATGGCTATAATATCTTAACCCTAACCCTATATGAGCTTCATTCTTAGCTACTTGAAACGTATTGGATTAAATTGTTCAGAATATTTGAGGTTTGAGAGGCTACAGCTAGTGATGGGAAAAAACGAAGCCTCAAGAAACACTTGATATTTTTATAGATGGCACTATTGGTTTGGAAATACATAAAAGTCAATATATTAACATTACGGTAGACTCTTAATGTTTAACCAACTAGAGGAGTAATGCAGTATATATATATATATATATATATATATATATATATATATATATATATATGTGTGTGTGTGTGTGTGTAAATACATTGGTTTGGAAATACATAAAATTCAATACATTACCATTACGCTAGACTCTTATTGTTTAACCAAGACCCCCATCTAGAGGAGCAATACAGTATCGCAGGTGCTTCATGAAGCTTCATTTTCTCATCACTCGATAGAACTAGTAAACGGTCCAATTCATCGTCCAAATCAAGATTGATACTATTGATCATTTATTATAAACACGATTTTGTAATCTATTATCAAGTCTTGGATCACTTGAGGTTCTTCCGTATTTTGATTGAGCCCAGCCAAAATATGTCTAGAAAAATAAATATGAACGTGATGATTAAATCCTATTTAGACCAACCACTTGTTAAAAAAAGAGCGATAAAGTCAATGGAAATCACATGTTTTGTGGTTTACAATATGGCAAAGAAGCCAATGAAATTGAAAAAACACATATGTATATGTATACATATATATGTGTATGTAACTGATTACAAAGAGCTGTGAAGGGTTTCGCTTCTCCGTTGTCACAACCTGGCGTGCGGGTTGAGGATGACATGGTCCACAGCGAGGTCTTTGACAGGTAAGTCGCCCTTTTCGTCCTCGCTGCTATCATGGCTGCTTGGCGCTGACCCTGGAGGAGGCTTGTACAAGACGCTGGCCAGAAAGAAGAAGATTGTCCCCAAAACCTGAATGCGGCAAATACCAGTCAAAATACAGCGCGTATAAAAATGAAAGTACGCGTGAGAACCGACCTTATAAATGATGCCAGCAAGGAGCATGTATCGACTCATGGCTGAGTTATTATAAAAGTAGCAGGAACCCTGCTCTCCGCAATGATCCTGCCACAGTAAGCAGGACATGTCAATCAAGGATCCAAACGCGATGGGTCCGGGAATGCTACCTGTAAGGAGGCAGAAATCGAGAGAGTCAACGAACATCTGTATCGCGTGACCCAAAAATCGTTTGGCGCATATGCGTGGGCACCGGATTTCAAATGAAAAGCTTCCAAAATAGCCGTGGAGAAATGAACCTTCATGAAACACTTGAGAGTCAAGTGCTTCACCAAGCTTCATTTTCCCCGTCGCTACATCCAAAAGATCCAATTCTTCGATTTTAACGCCATTTCCAATTAACACGAGCAGGTTTAACACCGCCCATTTGTCGTGATGATTTTGACTTGAATGTAAAAAAAAATGGCTGCACCAAGCTTCATTTTCCCCGTCGCTACATCCAAACGATCCAATTCTTCGATTTTAACGCCATTTCAGAGAGAGTCAACAAACATCTGCATCACGTGACCCAAAAATCGGTTCGCCGCCATTAAAGAGTTGAAAGAAACACTGGCGCATATGCGTGGGCACCGGATTTCAAATGAAAAGCTTCCAAAATAGCCGTGGAGAAATGAAGCTTCATGAAACACTTGAGTGTCAAGTGCTTCACCAAGCTTCATTTTCCCCGTCACTACATCCAAAAGATCCAATTCTTCGATTTTAACGCCATTTCCAATTAACACGAGCAGGTATAACACCGCCCATTTGTTGTAATGATTTTGACTTGAACGTAAAAAAAAAATGGCGGGATCTGAAAAGATGAATCTTACCAAATGTGCGCACCACGATCCACTGTATGCCGAGCCCAAAGGATCGCTGACTGTCTGGCACACATCTAGAAAAACGACACCAATTAGAACATTACACACACGGGTGAACCAAAGCCACATTACGGTCAATTCAAGACTTGTCCAAGTAACTTCCTTTGAAGCCTCACCTGAGTGTGGCAGTGAGCGCCGGGATGCTGCAGAGGAAGGTGAAGAAGATGATGATGAAGAAGAACGCCAGGAAGGCAGACATGTGCCGGCAGCTGCTGCTACACTTTCCCGCCACAGAGTATCCTTCCTGCCCCCACGAGGCGTTAGCCGCTAGCACACAGCTGCATCCAGAGTACACCTAGGCGCGGGCCATAATCTGTCAATCATCCTCCCGGATTTTTAATTTTACTTTCATATGATTATTTGATGCGCACTGACATGCGAGGGAAGCGACAACAACGCGCCACCATCGGGCTAAGTAGGCAAAATTCAAATGAACATACCCAAAAATACATTGCGGTAGCATTATCGGTCTTTTATTTTGAAGGTTTTGTTCCAGGCACGACACACCGCCATTGCGCCAGCTTCAAAATGAATAAATACACCCCAAAAATATTGAATGTAAATGCAGTAGCTTTTAGCATTTTTATTTTGAAGGTTTTTTCCAATTAGCTTGTCTTCACGGCTCCTTTATCCTAAATTATCGCCATCACATTACGTAGCTACCAATATTAACGTACCGCCAAGAAAAGAACATATTTAATAGCAGACGCCATCGCAACAACACGCTACCAACGCGCTACGTAGGCCAACTTCAAAATAAACACCAATAAAAAATGTAATTTTTAGCAGTCTTTTATTTTGAAGGTCCTCACAGTCAATTAGCTTGTCCTCTGGACTCTTTTATCCCAAATTGTCGCCATTACATTACATAGCTACCAATATCAACATAACGCTAATAATCATTCAATCGCAGACACGATTGCAAAAACATGCTGCCATTGCGCTACGTAGGCGGACTTAAAAATAAACACCAAAAAAATACATGAACGTCAATGTAGTATTTTTTAGCAGTCTTTTATTTTGAAGGTTTCTTTTTCCAATTAGCTTGTCCTCACAACCCCTTGATCCCAAATTACCGCCATCACATTACATAGCGACCGATATCAACACACGGCCAATAATGAATCATAAAATCGCAAAGACACGATTGCAAAAACAACACACCACCATTGTACAACATAGGCCAACTTCAAAATAAAACAGCCCAAAAAAATATATGGGTGCCAATGCAGTAGCATCTTTTATTGGCCTCCTTTATTCTGAAGGTTTTTTTTCCGATTAGCATGTCCTTGCGACTCCTTTAGAATGCATTATTGCCGTCAGATTACAAAGCTAGCTACCAATATAAAATTACCGCCAATAAAAAAATCGTATTGAATCGCTAACAAACCGCTCTTCATTTGCGCTGCCATCGGACGATTTTGGCACCGGACTTCGTTAGCTACTATAGTCAGGACGCTATGTTGCATTCAAATGCAGTCTTTATTGAAACCCTAACTCGAAACAAAGGCCATCCATGCAATAAAAATGAATAACTCAGTTAATATAACCAAAATTGTTAACAATGTCATATTAGTGTTAAATGCTGATGCCACGAGTAAAGAAAAGTTTTTTTTTTCCCCCGTTACCTTTTTGCCGAGTGAGTTCTTGGCGTGGTTGATGGAGGTACAGCCGGCATGGCACGGGGAGTAATACATGATGTTATCAGCGCCGCAAACCGGATCATACAGCTCCCAGGCACAGCCGCAGCCTTTATTGCAGCCCGCCGTCAAGTTTTCCGTTACCGAAGAGTTGCTGAAGGATTCAGACAAGATGGAACAGGAATGGGAAGGTCAATGGCGTTTTCATCAGTGGGAAATTTTTCCCGGCCCCTTCCCGTCATCAGTCCGTGTGATGACCAAGAGAGCGACATAAGACTTTTTTTTTTCCTGGTCCGTCATTCGTCAGGCGCTGGTCTACTTATTTTCCTGTTTTTGTACTTAGACTTAAATTTAATCATCATGTCTGCGGTTCTGCAGTTAACACAAAACAGTGATCTAAGTGTAACACGAAAATAAAGATACTTAAATTTAATCATCATGTCTGCGGTTCTACAGTTAACGCAAAACAGTGATCTAAGTGTAACACGAAAATAAAAATAGGCTATAACACCATCATATTTGTAAATCTCAGATAATCAGAGATTAAAAAATTAGATTAACACATATAAAAAATAAATCGAGGCTTTAACTATGACTAATTCATTCACAGTTAATGTTGATTAATACATAAAAAAATAATCCTCAAACTATAATAGTCAATACAGTGATGTAAGTGTAACACGAAAATAAAGGATTTAACCATAGGCTATAACACCATCACATTTGTAAGTCTCACGTGGTCTAAAATCAGAGATTAAAAAAATTAGATTAACACATAAAAAATAAATAAACCGAGGCTTTAACTTTGACTAATTCATTCACGGTTAATGTTGATTAATACATAAAAAAATTAATCCTCAAACGATATCAGTCAACACAGTGATCTAAGTGTAACACGAAAACAAAGAATTTAACATAGGCTATAACACCATCACATTTGTAAAATCTCAAAGTGGCCGTTTACCTGTTTCCTGGACGCGGATGATTAGGTTGGTCGTAAAACTGGTCCGTGGGGCTCCGGACAGAAAAGTGGTACGGCGCAGTGATTCCGGCCAAAGGCACATTGGGACAGTGGATGAGAAAGATGAAGACCGCCATCAGACACACCGCGGCGCACAACATGCAGAACCGAATGATGCCTCGGCAGCGGAGGTTGAGTTTCTTCACGATATAGCCCCCGAGGAAAGTGCCCCCCCCTCCTGCAGGTACCACCATGTAGCCTGGAGAAATGGACAAAGGAGGGATTCAATGCGGAAAGAATTTATCCTTTACATATTTAACACAAATATTACTGCAGCACACCGTTTTACTTTTAGTAAACCTCATACAGTAACTGTACTGTTATCCCTTCCTGTTTCCATCCCTTGGCTGTCGTCTTAAGGGGAGCCCCCGGTTGGCCTCGGTTTAGTGGTGCCTGGAAGTCCAATTAGAGTCAAGCTTGTAGCTGACCAAACATGGTAACAGAGTTTATGCTTGAAATGACAATTTATTAGGAGAAAAATCTAGGTAAGAGACTTAGAACGCTCTGCTGCTGCGCTGCTCTCCTGAGCTACACTCCAGAGGCAATCAGATCAGCTCACGGGCACTCCTACAAGATACGTGATTGGCTCCTGGAGTTGTAATCTACTCCTGAGCAGTAGTTGTATACATTCTTTCTCTCATATATGCTATTATGAAATTTGAAATATTTATATATTTAACAATATAGATCAAAAATTGACAGTTAGAGCAAATTGGATGTTGCAAATTGAAATTTCAAACAAGTTTTGACACAATCATCTTTCAGTGGTGCAAATTGTTTACTGATGCCTTTTTTTCCAGTAAATTTCGATTACAATTTGAAACTTTTGCCTGGAATGAAAGTCGAGACCTTACAGAGGTTATTTTTGTGATTTATTAATTGTGGCATATATTTTGGCATACACACACACACGATATAAACACGGTCGGTGCGGAACCTCGGGTATTTATGGCAAAATAACTCGAGCCGCATCGTGCAGAAACGTAAAAACAACTGCTTCCTGCGCAGTCAACGTTACACTGGCGAGGCGTTCGCTGTCCCTTGACAATGTGGGAAATCTCAATTGTGACGCTTTTCGTATGTTCATTTAACACGTTTTAGCTTCGGAGGAGTTGTTGTCAGTTTATAAGTTACATGTCGAGTATTGAACCCTAAAAGCCCAAACTTTTCCCCAACGCGGTCATCCGTTTCTCACTCACCGAACCACGTGGCAGCTTCGGATGCACTGAGGCTAAACTGAGCCTCTAAGAATTTGGGCCCAAACGTAGACATGCCAGCAATGAGGGTGGCCTCCGTAGCGCCGGCCAAGCACAAAAACAAGAAGGTGGGATTCTTTAGGAGCAGCAGCACCGACCTGGGAAAAAAAAGAAAACATTTCATAAGTATATATTAGGGATGTTTGAGACCACTTTTTTCAGATGTCGCTTCTTCTTTTGTTCTTTTATGTGAGTAAAAGTGCAAAATTTGCCTTATGAAAAAAATGAATTTACGTGCAAAAGCATAGCTGTACCTACCACGCGTCAAAAAACAGGGCTGGGCGATACGGTTGAAATTTTCATCGGAATTTCGGTACCGGTATTTTATACCATCTCATATCACTGAATAGGTTTTCTTTTTACCCATTCAAAAAGGTACATTTCAATGAAATTACTGCCGTTATTGTTTTGACAATTTTTTTTTTAAAATGATTGTTTTGACAATTCAAAAAAAAAAGTTTTGGGCAGAATTTTGCATTACTGATCATAATTTTTCACATTTTTAGACAAAA
Organism: Hippichthys cyanospilos; assembly: GCF_059441005.1. Taxonomy (NCBI): domain Eukaryota; kingdom Metazoa; phylum Chordata; class Actinopteri; order Syngnathiformes; family Syngnathidae; genus Hippichthys; species Hippichthys cyanospilos. The sequence continues at coordinate 33,841,717 of NC_142370.1, read as the reverse complement.
TATGAAAGATATTGCATCATAAAGGGCGTATAAAAGTAGGGACAGATACTTCTCACTGAGTGTATTGGTATCAGTGACTAGTATCGGCTGCTGTCACAAGAATCTGATGTGCTGTATTGAATTAAGGCTCAGTACTGATATTGGTCCTCGCCTATGTATTTGATTTTCAATGTTATTTTTTATTTTCTTTTTTGAAGTACGGGTTTGCTCGATAAATGTTTGTCAAGTGGATGGAGGATTAGTACAACCCATTTGAATGAAATCCCTGCTAATCCCAACAGCTCTGAGCTATTCTTGGTAAACTTACATTCATAATTAACATTACATAATACAGTATACCCTGCTTAATCACTGTGGATTAAAAGGCTTGATTTTTTTTTTTTTTTTTTTTGCAGAGCAGTTTTGTGAATCATTGAGTTGAGCAATTTTCTAATATTGTGAAGCATTTTTTTCAGGTTTATGAAGGCCTGGAGCATCTTTTTATAATACAATATTATGGAATTATTAACTACTATTAGCGCAGGTATAGGATAGCACGTCCGCCTCACAGTTTGGAATACTAAATCCAAATCCACCTTGCAGTTTGCATGTTCTCCCCATGCCTGCAAGGGTTCCCTCTGGGCACTTTGTTTTCCTCCCACATTCCAAAAACATGCACGTCAAATGTTTTTGATACTCGAGTGCTGCCGTTGAATGATTGACTTCCATTCTTCAGTGACGCTTGCATGTAGGTAATAGCTGTGTTATAAGTGTGGAAACACTGCCATCCATTGGTAACGCTTATCAGTACAGTGCTCAATCGGATTACATTAGGTACGCAATATTCAAATGTGTCAGCTTCTCTCCATAAAAAAATCGTATTTGACCAGAATGTTCTCATTTATTATTGCCATTACTATTTTAAAAGACAATCATTCTCATCCATGGCACTGAATGAGTAAAGTATCGATTTAATACTTAAGTATTTGGATAATAATGTCCTTAATGTACTTAAGTATCGATTTCATACTTGGGTATCTGGGATTTCGTACTCTTTAAAAAAAACGCTAAAAAATGCTTCTTTGGCATTGAATGAGTTAGTGTTTAATGTACAGGTATTGCTGGTCTTTTATGCCAAATGAGTTTGTTGTGTCCAACGGCATTTGAATGCGCCATACATCTTGTCCTCCAGGTGGGGTAAAAAAATATTCACAAGCTAATCAGTATGCAACCAGCATTCTAACTTCAAAATAAAAGCTTGACCAGTCATTTGCTTTACTTTGAAGTTGGCACATGCGGCACCTTGGTGGCATTTGTCACGTTAAGGCCCCTCCCACTCTTTCTCCTCATCCTCCGACCCGGCAGCGGCCATTTAAGTCTAACAGGACGTCGCGCTGTATTTTTTCGAGTGGATTACGTCATCACTCGGCGATGAAAACATTAATATTGGGAGTTCCTGTCACAGCTTGGATTTTTCCACCGATATTTCCTTCACAACAACTTGCCTCGGCATGTCTTTAACCGATTTGCCAAAGTGTGGGTCCGAAGCTGTGGCGTGACTGCCGTCTTTCAGCTGGTGGGCCTCACACATCCGCATGGCCTTGTACTTCTGAGAACCTGCGAAAGGATCCAAATAAGATCGACCGACGGAGGACGGAAGCAAATGGAAGGAGCGTCCTTTGCAAACCTGGGAGCTGTCTCGGGTAGCCCAGGATGGGGAAGGCCACCAACAGAGCCGCCGCTCCCCCGAGCAGGAACCCGATCCACCAAGCGCCGACCCACAGAGGATTCTCTGGCGTCATCTCTGTCCTGTCATCGCGCAAAATACAATGACAATTATTTTGGAAATGGAGGTTTGGCATTTCGCAAGAAGAGTCGCACTGCCCCAAATCATTGATGTCAGCGTTAATTCTTGGCTAGTATTACTCTATTTGTTGAACTGCAAGCCGCACCGGTAGCACCGGTAGCAGCAGCAAATACAGAAAAATAAACAAAATAAAACAAACTTAATGCTGCAGGTTGTAACATCAGATATTTACACAGAAAGTTTTATTTACAGTGCACCCCCGGTTTACGAACTCACTGTTTTACGAATTTTTCATCTTACGCACAAACCTTTCGTATTATGTTACTAATTTTTAATATGTGTATAAAGTTGTGATGTTTTTACCTAAGGTTTTTGCACGCATTCACTAAGTAACATAGGTTTGGATTGCCCGTCATGCGAGCAATTCGAGTTACGAGCGTAGCCGCTTAACGGATTAAGTTCGTAACACGGGGGCCCACTGCATTTACCTTTTAAGCTCTTTTATTTACTTGCCTGCTTACAGCATTTTTAGAAAATTATTTCAACGTAACACTAACCGAATAGTGCAAAATAAAATAGCAGTTTAAATGCAAAATCCATACTTCGATACCATCTTCATTTGTGATTGATTAGTTTAGTGAACATATAAAACACATTGCACAGATTTCATATAGACAATTATACATAAATACAATCATAAATGTGTGAAATTTACACTTCACAAACTATCACACATGATTTGATTCAAGTCACACATTTTTTAAAAATATTTTTAATACTGTACTTTCAAAACTTTTTGAGCAAAGCCGCTGATTCACATCTTTTCACTTCTATTTCATCGTCGTTCCATAAATTGAGACCGTGAACAGATACGCACATTTGCTTTACCGGGGATTGTCTCCTGGTGTCTAGGATAAATAATAAATAATATCTAATAATAATAAAAATAATTAATGAAATAAAAAAGATGCCGCTAATATAAGCTATGTATATAATATAAACTGCAGGGCTCAAATCATGAGAAAAAAGTTACGGATTATAGTCTGAAAAATACGGTATTTTTTTTCCTTATTATTTTGTGAACCTCCACCTTCCTTTTATTTTACAAATAACTTACGGGATAGTTGTTTAATAACTTAACTCATAACTCAAAAGCAGACTTACGTGAGATGGATCTCAGTGTAAATGTTGAGGAAGTAACCCCCGAGCAGATATCCCGCCGCCGGACCCACAATGGCTGCCGTGTAAAAAATCCCTGGGGACACAAAATGAAAGCAGGGGTGTATCACTTGAAGATTCCCACACAGACACACACATAGTTCCAAAAGCAGTGTTTGAGGACTGCTACACCAGTTTTTTTATATTTCTGCTTGAGTTGAACGTGCAAGGAGACAGCACATCTCCAACAGCTGTAAGAGAAAAGCAGAAGCCACCACCTGACCGAGAGCGGGTCAGCATGGGGTCGGTGTTTGTGTTCCTGGGAAAGACTATCACGGAATGGACTCGCACCTACATCCCCAACGATCACAAACCAATTATATTACGTCGTTACCATATATCTTCCCCAACCATTAAGGGTAACAATTGCTTAGCCAAGGCAAATGAATAAAAGAGTGAACTGTAGATGGGTGAACTGTACAAACATCTCTCCCCGCTAGCCTCACCTCACGAGTAAAAGCTACTTGTCTTCCTCCTGGTTTGTTGTTTCCTAAACGTTCTAGCTTGCCTGAACCTGACTTTTTCCATCTTCCAAGACACATGATTCAAATGATCAGGATCAGAGTAGCAGCCCCCGAGGAACAAGTTTGGACTCAACTGTCCCTCAAGGACACTGCACAGGCATATTGAGCTAACAATGGCTGTCAATTGGTTGCTTTGGAGTATCACCGGAGATGGAGAAATCAGGAAATCAAGAACCCTGACACAGTTTGATTTCAGACTTCTCGCTTCTACGCCGCGAGCTAATTTGACTGAAGGTAGAGTAGCGGCACCTGTGGGTAAAGCCAAACCCCGGCAGGGTTCGTCCTTTCCGGATCTGGAATTTGCATCTGATTTCGAACGTGACTCACCTGTGTAAACAGGCCCGTAGTTTGACTTGACGTTCTCATCCAGATACGTGACTCCCAGCGTGTAAAGGGGCGTGGCGCCCACCCCGTGGAGAAACTGTCCCAGCATGAAGACAAATCGATAGCTGGACAATCCCCCGCCGGCTTCGTCCTGGCAAGGGCTGGTCCGGTTGGCGGAGCACATCCCGTTTTCCTTGGACAGACTGACCTGGTAAGGCGGCGTGGCGAAGTGAGGCAAAGCGAAGACCAGAGAACCCAGAGCCATGACCAGCACCCCCCAACCCAACCAGCGAGGCTTGTGGCCCGTCCCGCCAAAGTAGCTGACGAACGCCAGGCAGATGCACGCGGCGATGTCGTAGGAGCTGGCGATGACGCCCGCCTCGTAGCTCCGCAGGTCGAAGCGCCTCTCGATGGTCGTCACCACCGTGTTGATGAAGCCGTTGATGGTCATCCCTTGGAGGAATGAGGCCACGCACAGGAAAAACAAGATCCAACGAGGGGTGTTGAAGACTTGGATGGCTTTGGGCGTCACGGCCCCCCAGCCGCAAAGCTGCTCCGAGTCTTTGCCGCCTCGATTGAACTGAACCTCCGACTCGGTCAACGGGGCGTTTTGCGCTTCGTACATCTGTCCGGGGAACGAGGACGCTCTGGTGAAAATGCACACTTGAACGGGCCGAGAGTCTGCGGGGGAGTCCGCGGGACTGGGGGTGTCCAGAGAGGGACCCCTGCTTAGCGGGAGGCCGTGAAGGTCCAGGAGCTCCTGCCTGGAGCTGAAGGAGGTATCGGCATTGACCATCGGGGGTCTCGGGATGCGGATGGGGGTAAGAATCGGGCGTGGAAAGGACAATTAATGCTTCTTGAGAAGAAGAAGAAAATATGAAGCGGGCCAAGATGAAATGTTCCAGCTTCTCAATCCAAGTGGCTGAGAGTCCTATGGCAGTTCTTGTGCTGTCGAAGGCAACATGAATAGTTGACTCGTGGCGTCCTGCAAAGACATGAAAATAGATCGAAAATCTTTGTATTTTTGTCCCTTTTAACGGCCAAATAAAACATTCTGCCACCGATAAGTATTCAGAGAATTCTGAGACTTGATGGTTTGGGGGACGTGTGTTTTCCATTGACATGGGGGACAATGGGAAAACTTAGCAGTTGCAAAACAAGACCGAACCAAGAATGAGTTTTACTTTCACTTTTGGCCTTGTAAAAATATGCATATAATGCGAGTAATCAAAGAATTGGCATTTGGAAGGTTTCCAAAACGTTCATTTTCAGTTAAAATCCTGCAAATGAAACATCGTCCATCCTGTACGTCACACACTTGCTCAAAAACGGGGTGAGTTTATTTTGGCAGAGAGCTTTGATATCATTTGCTACATTAGCGTCTTTGTTCCTATCGCCAGCTGTGGCTGCAGTTACAGCTGGGTGCTTTGCATTGATGTGGTAGGCTAAATGTGGAAGTGCATATTACTCCTACAAAGGTGTTTGGGGCATTTTTTAAAAAAGTTAAACAGTTCTTCGGACTGAACCATTTTTAACATGGGCCACATTGTAGTTATGGTTTCTGTCGGAGGGCCATTATGAGTCAATTTTTTTTAAGTATGATCGTCACACATTTTGAAATCAAAGGCCACTTCAAAACTGTTAAAAAAAATGTAAGTTAACAGCTTCAAAATTTGGTATTTTAGCCAGGAAGTCATAATAAATATTTTGTTTGCAAAAAAAAAAAAATCACCAAAAAGTGTCAGGCCGCTTCTCTAAAAGAAATAATTATAAATACATATTTGTTCACAGAAAAATATTACGCATAAAGCGTCGTCTTTTGGGATTACAGTGAGGATATGTTCACAAAAGTAAATCATTAACTAATTATTCATAAATATTTATCCTCAAAAAAAGTAATCAGCATATAATGTCAGACCGCATCTCAAAAAATGAACACATAAATAAATATTATTAAACATAAAGCATCCTCTTTTGGGGGTACAGAAGAAGTCTGTTCACAAAAATGAATCATTAACTTAGCCCAGGTGTGCCACCATTTAAGAACCACCGCGCCAGAGGAGTAAAAAAGCTTCACAATCATATCCCCATCACTGGTGTTCACCAAGTGTGTGACTGACTGACTTTTGTTTTCAAGCATTAGAAGCCTGATGTACGAAAACAAATCGATAATCAGCATTTAAAAAGGGATAAAAAATGAGTACGCTACACGATAAAAAAAAAAAAACACTGTCACTATAATTAGCTGATTGCAACAATCTACTTCCAACCCCTACTGAAAATATTTCTCAATAGAAGACATCAAAAGGAAATAGGCAGTGTTAGTCATAGTATTACACAAAAATACAAAAATATTTTTGGCAAACGTTGAAGTAGAACACGCATCAATGAAACAAAAGGCACTTTCGCATGCCTTAACCGTCATTTAGAGACTGTTATTTCCCTTTTTTTTACATCCGGGGCCGCCATCTACTTTGAATGAAAAGTGCAATGCAAAAATGGGACGGGAAAGTCTTTTGGTATTCGTCAAAAACAAAAAAAAAAAAAAAACTCCATTTCCATTCTTCTTCTTTACCACTAACTTTGTGAAGCGGTAAGATGAGCATACAAAAAGAGCCAACTATTCACAAGTCAACCCGAGCTACCTGCAAGGTCAACAAGTGATCCAACACAGTGATCGATTAAAACCTGCAAATTATACAAGCTGTAAAGCAAACTGTCCGAAAAAGTGGATCCGTGTCAAATGTTAGGAGTTGGAGCAACCTACCTGCACTTGGTAAAAGTGAACGTGGAAAAGATGAAAGTGAAACACTTCCTAAGATCATGAGAAAGCCTCTTATATTGGAGTGTTGAGGGAGCACGTGGGGAGGGGGCGGGGCCTGTTCGGCTCTGGCGCCGCAACACAATGTTGCCGTTTTTTTTCCCCTCGTCCTCTTCAGAGAATGTATGATCTGTATCGACTTTTCTGTGTAACAGTGCAGTTTTGTATACTGACATTGTGGTGATTTTTTTTTCAAAATCCCCTTTGAATGCATCATGCAATATATTATTTATTCTGAATATTATTTACCAGTGTGAAATGGCATTGAGTTCCTAATATATGCGGTGCAAGCTGTCAATCGAGACCCATTTTGAAAAACTGGAATACATTCGGAAATTTGAAATGACCGAAAATGACCACTTGACAGCTAATTGATTAAAATTTGCTTAAACGTAAACCACGTGCATAGTTCTAAAGTTTAAATTTGGGATCATAGTATAGATATGTTCTCTGGCTTTTTACGATAATGAAATTGTTTTTCCAGCTACTTTATGGACGTCTGGCTTCAGTAAAAACGTATTAAACCATTAAGGGTTGAATGAATCTTTAAAAAAATTGCACATGTGGACGAGCAAGCCGATAAATTGCGACCAATCCCAGAAAACGTGTGAGTCATGTGAGGTTAGCAATGGACGACGGAGGGGCACTTTGACATCAGAATAAATGTCTGAATGCAGTAATGACGTATAAATACATCATTGGGATTAGGGATGTACAATTAATCGATTTTAATCGCGATCACGATAATGGCTGCCACGATTAATTGAGATGATCTTCGGCGTTATTTACTTTTAAAAAGCTGGCTTCACTACATGTCAAATCGAGCACTTTGTCATCCTACCACCAGGAGGCAATGTTTCCCACATGTTTGCATGACAAAAACATTTCATTTTCATTCCAGAATATATTATTTACCAGTGTGAAATGGCATTGAGTTTCTCACCTGATTCCTAATATATGCAATGCAATCTGTCAATTGAGACCCATTTTGAAAAACTGGAATAAATTCGGAAATTTGAAATGACCGAAAATGACCTCTTGACAGCTAATTCATTAACATTTGCTTAAAAGTAAACCGTGTGCATAGTTCGAAGTAGGCTTCATTTTTTTCATTGGTTTGCACTCGGCAACTAATTTAATTATTTATCATGGTTTATTATTATTTCTTGTAAGTGTCAAGCCTTGATTATAAACTGCTTGTTTAAAAAAAGGGCAATAAACATGTCTCAACAAACATAATCGTGAGTAATCGTGATTTCAATATAGACCCAAATAATGGTGATTATTATTTTGGCCATAATCGTGCAGCCGTGTCTATCAGAAATTTCCAGAAATTGGATTGATTTTTCGGAACGGCTAGTTCATTTCCTGCTGAGCCGTTTTGTTTTTCATATCCGAAACGCACCTCTCAGTCCTACGTTTGCGAGTCGTGTTGACAAGTCGGCCATTTGAGAAGTGAAACCACGTCAGATTTTGCTAATGGTTAGCATCCGAAAAAGAACAAATCTCGATTGAAGCAAACTCAAATATGCGCATTCATCCATCGTCTAGCAATTGGGTGTATAAATGCAATGAAATAAAGGTATTACTACTCACCTCTCAGTTTTTTGTCCTTGGGCTTGTTCAAAAAACTGACATCAGTCCTTCTCTACTTTGGACAAGATGTTTGTGCTCTTTGCTCTTTTGTCAAATTAAAAGCTTTTTTCTTGTGGTTCCTATTCCTGACATAAGCACATCAAAGACATCAAACAATTGCTTTGACCTAAGGAATGACATTTTTTTTTTTTTTTTTTTTTACATGGGAGGGGCTGCGATGTGTAGTGTAATTGCGCATTTATGGCACCAGGTGGCACTCATCGTGAAAGTCTGTGGGAGTTTTTAAACATTTTCAATCGCTGTCCACAACTTTTTTTTTCCAATAAAATTAATGATTAATCTGATTTAGATATAAAATTTGCTCAATGTATCGTCCCTTTTTTCGGGTTAAAATATTTAAATAATTAGTGGTAATTTTCCAGATCGATAAACAGCACAATTATTAATCTTTACTTATTTATTTTTTTCCGCATCAAACTGTTCAATTGGTCTAAAATGTATCTAGTTTGAATAAGAATTGACACTTTTTTTTGAATTTCAGGCACGTTGATTCATTTTAAGCTATTTTTTTCAGTTTCAGAATAGGTTGTAACCCATCAAAAGGAAAGTTGACATTCACTGGAAATTTATTTGAATTGCTTTTTCTTTTCATTAAAATAAATACAATTTTAGGTCTATTTATCAAATTTTCATTGATCATGATCTCATTTATAGTCTGCATTGAGTGGGGGGTGCAAAACGTTTTCTCTTTCCTTGGGAAATCCTTTGGAAAAAAGAGAAGCACTAATTTATTTGAATTACAAACACTGAATTACAATAAATAATATTTGTTTACATGCAAAGATATTCTCCTTCTTCCATATTCATTCTACTTATTGTTAATATTTATTTCATGTACCCCAATTTCATTGTATACCAGCTATAAAATGGCAATAAAAACATTTCTATTCCATTCTATTGCGTTTTTTTAAAGTGTTCCGATCGTTGTTATGAATAATTCGCCACCTGTTTTCACTCAGAATATAAAAGAGCTGATTTACAGGAAACTGGGATCCAGGCAGGGAAACGGCTAACATCCATTCTCCTCATGGGTAGGTTTCTTCAGGAAAGCCGCGCTGCCAAAATTATGTGAGCAAGTGTCTGTGGGGAGCGCGAAGAATGAAAAGTTTCTGTTTCGTTTTGACAGGAAAAAGGCAGCGGTCGTGTTTTTCACTTTTGTTTTGACAATGTTCTGATGCGTGCGTGCGTGTGTGTGTGCGTGTGTGTGTGTGTGTGTGTGTGTGTGGTGACCCGCGAGTGACATTAAGTGACCCTGTTCTGTCCACCGCCCATGTCAGGAAAAAAAAAAAAAGACATTTCTTGAAGTTTCATCTTGACTGTTTCGTGTTGCGCGGGTGCATGTGCGTGACTGAAGGTCCATGGCAGAATAATTCTTTTAGTTAGCTTGTTAGCTAGCTGTGTGTGTGTATGTTTTGAGCGCACATATACATATACATGGATAGGGGTTTTATATGAAAGAATACAAAAAAATGATCATAGAAAATGTCCACTCATTTCATGCAATTTACGGAAAAATGCTGAGTTTACACTGTACTGCGGACCAAAAATGTATTCTCTTATTATCTTTACTTTTATTTTAAGTTAATTTAAGTTGACTGCTTGAGAGCAGGCCAAAATCTACATGTAACTGATTGTTTTTAAGTTAAACAGAATGATTTTTTCTGTCCGGCCCGCCTGAGAAAAGAATGTGGCCCCAGAGCTAAAATGGCTTTGATGCCGCTGATCCAAGTGATAAAACTTTCTGCTTTCCTTAACGTTATTTTTGTAAACCAAATAAATCATTATCAAGCATTAATTCGACTATTTGGGAAATATTTAAATTAGGGGTGTGCAAACTGTGGCCCGGGGGCCATTTATGGCCAGCCATCTACATTTTTGCGGCCCGTGGCATTCACTGAAAATGCATTTTTGACATGGCCTGCAAGGTAGGTTTTTAAGGTTGGATAGTAGACAGCCTTGATCATAAGTGGCTTCATTACCTTTACTGAAAGCTTTGATGTAGCAGGCGGGTTTTTTTTTCCGTGTAAATAACAACTTTACATACGTAGATGTAGCGTAGAGTGTAATTGCTTGACTGAATGGGTTTCACCACGTTTGAATTTATTTTGCGGTATTTCACATCAAAGGGAAAGCGTTGAAAGAGGAAAGTACGCAGCTGAAATTTCACCCAATTGGAACCAACATGTCAAATTTCAATATGGCACGACCACTAAATTTAACATTAGAAGGAGTGTGCCATTCCTTGGCTAAAATAAAGTGAGAATGATGTGGGAAAAATGACCTCAAAATGGTCCAAATACTTACACAAAGCTTAATCAATCAATCAATCAATCAATCAATCAAATTTTATTTATATAGCCCTGAATCACAGAAGTCTCAAAGGGCTTCACAGATGAAAAGAGGTCATGTGGAGACTTCTTTCGAAAAAAGAAGTCATACAAAAAAATCTTTTCAGTGTAAGGTACACAACAGCATCCCCTGCTCAAAGCTCCCAGAAGGGGAAGGAAAAACACCAAAACCCCAATTTGGGGAAAATCAGAAACCTTCAGAAGGGACCACAGGTGGGAGGAGCCCCCTTCCAGGCCCAAAGGTTGAAGTGGATGCTGCATGTGTAAGGTATGCAACAGCATCTCCTGTAAACGCTCCCAGAAGGGGAAGGAAAAACTCCAAAACCCCAATTTGGGGAAAATCAGAAACCTTCAAAAGGGACCACAGGTGGGAGGAGCCCCCTTCCAGGCCCACAGCTTGAAGTGGATGCTGCATGTGTAAGGTACACAACAGCATCCCCTGTCAAAGCTCCCAGAAGCGGGAGGAAAAACTCCAAAACCCCATTTTGAGGAAAATCAGAAACCTTCAGAAGGGACCACAGGTGGGAGGAGCCCCCTTCCAGGCCCACAGCTTGAAGTGGATGCTGCATGTGTAAGGTACACAACAGCATCCCCTGTCAAAGCTCCCAGAAGCGGGAGGAAAAACTCCAAAACCCCATTTTGAGGAAAATCAGAAACCTTCAGAAGGGACCACAGGTGGGAGGAGCCCCCTTCCAGGCCCACAGCTTGAAGTGGATGCTGCGCGTACCAAATACAAATAGCTACACACCACAAATACAGGTCCACAATATAGAATACAGAAAACATATTGTGCTATATAGAGCTTAAAGGGACAGTGTGTAATATTTTGACTGTTTTTTTAATTAAAAAGGAATAAATTTAATGATTGTAAATTCCAAAAACTTGCAAATGAATGTGTTCATAACGACCAACAGTATGTTTTAAATATAATCATAGGTCTAGTTATCATTAAATGATATTACACGACGGGACACTTCTCCGGAGGCGGCCATGTTTGTTATAGCTACGGAAAATGCTAAATGCAGCACCTCCTGCTGGCCGTAATGAAAAACTGTTTAAATCTTCCACGCTATCACTTTAACTAATGAAAAGGAGAAATTTTGAATATTTTGACAGCCCTCTATTCAAATATGTATCAAACAGCTTTGAAAACATTGCAATATTGTCACCATGACAGCGCCGTCATTTAATACATGCTGTTCTGTCGCACTAACCACAATGCAAAACTAATGCCGCTCAATTTGAATGGGATGGCGTGACCCAGTTTACAAAGTAAACAGAGGAGGCCAAACTAGGAAAACAAACTCCCCGGAGCATCGTGTGCCAAAGTATAAACCCACGCGGGCGCATTTTACTATGCCTGTTGCTATTATAAAGCGCAATGATGTGAAATCGAGGCACAAACGAGCGCACCAGGTTTCTGCCTTCAAAGGCGCCATCTGACTCGGAAGAGCAAGTTCAGAGGTGACGTTTCACGCCGCGCTCCTGCTTTGTTGCGTTGAAATCAATCGGCGGGGTCTGACAAGCGTTTTATGAGTTGACAAAAGGGCCGCGCCATTACGGACAAAATAATAATCACCATTATTTTGGTCGCTATTGGAGTCACGATGTTTGGTCAAACGCGTCTATTTATTGACCTTTTTTAAACAAGCAGTCGATAAACAACGCTTCATAGTAATTATCAAATAAAATAAAGAATATAATAATAACTAATTCGACCAAGATACTGTATTGTAAAAACTGGGCACACAGCGAAACGCGCTAACTTACCGTATTTTCCGCACTATAAGGCGCACCGGATTATAAGGCGCGCCCTCAATTAATGACATATTTTAAAACGTTTTCCATATATAAGGCGCATCCTTAATTAATGACATGTTTTCAAACTTTTTCAATCACAATATAGTAATACTCAAAGTAATCACAATAATAACTCAAATAATAAATCTAAACTCTCAATAGCATAATAACTCAATATGAACAACCTTGTTTAATGGTAAACACCAAAATAAACAGGTAAAGTTTACTTTATCAGTTCATTCACCATCTACCAATCCCAATCTCAATATTGATCCATATATAAGGCGCACTGGATTATAAGGCGCACCGTCAGCTTTTTAAAAATAATTAAGGCTTTTAGGTGTGCCTTATAGTGCGGAAAATACGGTACTTGCTGAGTGCAAATCAAGGACAAAAAATGAAGCCGACTTAGAACCAAGCACATGATTTACTTTTATGCAAAGTTTAATCAATTAGCAGTCAAAATGCCATTTATGATCATTGTAAACCAAATACATTCCAATGTTTTGCCAATCTGATTTTTCAAAACGTGTCTCCATTGCAGCTAGCACAGTATCGGTATATATTAGGAATCAGGTGAGAAACTCAATGCAATTTCACACTGGTCAATAATATATTAGGCTGAGAAAGCTTTTATCATGCAACATTGCCCCCTGGTGTTAGGATTACAAAATACTTGATTTGACGTAAAAAAAGCTTGACTTTTTAATTGCTAATATCACTGAGGAATATCTTAATTAATCGTGGCAGCAACTATTATGATCATGACTAAAATTCCATTAACTGTGTAGCCCTTATATATATATATATATATATATATATATATATATATATATATATATATATATATATATATATATATATATATATATATATATATATATATATATATATATATATAGGCTTCCTATCGCTACTGACTGATTTGAGCTCAGCATCTGATTGCGTAACATTCTGACTAGTAATCTGATGTGTTTGAAGGGTGGAAGAGGATTACTTATTACTCAGCAGCTTTTCCAGATTAAGAGGGAGAAAGCTGTTTTTGTTGTTGTTGATAGTTTAGAGAATTGCTGAAAAGATAGCCTTGCTGTATTGAATGTCGGTTCTCGCCGAGGAACAAGACAAATGAAACTACTCTGCTGTACTACCACATTTCTCCATTTAACATAAACGCAGTCCCTTAGCAGGGATAAAACGATTAAAAATAATAGCACGTTTGATCGATAGCAAGGCACATATGACCCAGAGGAATAAACTTGGCGTTTGCTGTGTGAAGTGTAATTGCACATCCACGCCACTAGGAGGTGCAGCACTCTCATTGTCAGAGTCTGTGGGGAGTTTATACATTTTTTTCAAAATCACATTATAATAAATGTCATTTATATTAGCTCAGTGTTTTGTTTTTGCCTTTTCTCTTCCGGGTAAAATGTTTAAGATATTGTTGGTGCTCCTGTTTTAACCCTCGCGCATACCTGGTACCACTGCGGGACCTTTTTCGATTTTTTTTTTTTGTGAAAGCAAAGGAGAAAGCATTGAAAAAAAAAAGGAGTTGAAATTTCACGCTAATTATATAATCGTGTTAAAGTTCAAAATATAACCATCCTGCAAATTCTAAACTGCTATATACATAAATAATCACAAACCCGCACTCATTATAATTCAGGTTTTATATTGAAGTTTATATTCTATGTGTTATATTGCATCTGCTCCGATTTTTGAACCGAGATCAACATCGGAATTTCTCGAATGACTTGTGTTAATAACGACTTTATTTATTTTTCATAATGGATTCCTTCTATGATACAAGAGGACACGCTATATTGATTTTATATTTGATTGATTTGATAATACAAATGAAGTTTCATAAATCAGACATTGATTGGCATGTTTTACGTTTTTCTTTTTTTAACCCCCCAAAATGCTGGCTAAGGGACACTTGGCTGAAAACATATTTCACAGGGGGTACATTTATGAAAAAGAAAGACTGGTTTAGACAATCTGTAGTCATTTTTAGCCTCTGAGTGTTATTAATTTAATGCTTGAAGGGTTTCAAGATCAATGGCCCAAATCGGGTAAAAATTGACGCTGTGAGGTACAGTAAATGTTACAAATTTCCCTGTGGAAGAATAGGAATCTCCCCATGCATAGTGGACGCTTTTAAAAGTCCAATATATGTTTTACATTTGGTTTCAAAGTATACATGCATTCAGATGATCGAGAATAAAAACAACATGTCTCGCTTTCAGGCGTTACGGGCGTCAATGGTATTTAACACGATAAATCCAAGTGAGCGCACGGATGAAACGATTGCAACGAACATGCACATCTATTCCGGGTCTTCCGTCTTGGTGCACCCAGGAGCCCCCTGCAAGGCGGGAACCACCCTCACGTCTGCGACCATGTGGCGGCAAAGATAGCATCACGCATAAAAAAAACATGCGCTAGTAACGGCTAATCTGCTGCAACAGCCGGCGAGGTGACAGACACAACTAATGCGTTATTATTCATAATTATATATATTCGCAGCAGGGGCGTAATGCTGCGTTGAATTTTTGACGGTGATGGTAATTGCGATTCTTTTGTTCAGTGCCGTCGCCAAATGCAGGTTGCACGTTCGAGCGTGTCTAAAGCATAAAAAAAAACGTGCACAACAAACGCACCACAAACGCCTCATTTGTTTCTTCCGATGGCGCCTACCTTGCAACGAAGCGCTACGTGCATCCTTTCACGTCTCGCCTCGTCCGGCTTCCAGAGAGAAATGTGACACGGTGCGAGTGCGGCACGCTGGCACACGTCTGCGGGCACGCTGCCGCCTTGTCTGCGGGCACGCCGCCGTCTTGTCGGTGTCACTCTAGCGGTGGGAAGGTGCGCTTTAAAGCGACAGTGACATCGACCGTGAAACTGCAAAAGTGCAGGCTCGTTTTTTAAAAATGCGTCAGCAATATGGAAAAGAATATTTCACATCCGGTCGTTCTGTTCGATGCATTTGCAAAAAAAAAAGAAAAAAAAAAACATTTCACGCCCCCCCTCCCCACTATCTCGCAGCAGTGCCCGTAAATAAGACAATTATCTATATAAAAAAATGTCATTTACATACGTAAAGCTATATTCGTTTTAACATGAGCAAAAACAGCGATATAAATCAACTATAACATATTTTTAACTTTTAACAGGCTTTCTATAAGTTATAAAAACTAAAAGTGCATCAAAGTGCCCGAAAGACAAAAAATATATCAATATTTTTTAAAATATAAACTTTTTTTTCCCCCCAACGGAACCATTTGATGCTGAATAGATACATTTCAAAACATTTATTGATGATTATTGATTTGGGTTCTCCAGCTTTTTGGAGACAATAATAACTATAATAATTACAATAATAACTTCAGGGCGCATCAGGGTGAAACGACCCAAAAAAACAAGAAATCAAAATGCAGGTGTCTAGTTCAGTGCTTCTCAATTATTCTTTGCAGAGCCCCCTCCCTCAAATTTAATTTCAGATTAAATTGTGTAAATATATTTAAAAGTATCAAAAAGAAAAAGGCCATTCAAATCAATTTACAGATTATTCCGAATCTGAAAAAAATAGCTTAAAGTGCAATAAAGAGCCTGGGGAAAAAAAAAAAAAACATTACTCAAAGTAGAAACATTTTTGCACAACCATTTGATGCTGGTGATAATAATAATACACATAAATTGATCTGTCACATTAACAACAATATCTTAAATATTTTAACCTGAAGAAAAAGATATGAAACATTGTGCAGATTCTTTTTCTAAATCCTATTAATGATTTATTTGATTTAGGAAAAAAACAAAGTTTCTCCACATATTTTGACGAGAGCGTTACTGCACCCCCTGGTGATGTAGATGTGTAATTACACTGCACAGCGCAAACTCAAAGCCACACTGGTGACATCTGGTGGTCAGTCAACGCAGCTACAATCTTCAAAATTGTTCACTTAATTTGGATTTGTCGTTTAACGACTTGTCTAGCCAAGGCTACTGGCAAGTAGACAACCATATTGCAATGTTTTTGTTTTTTTTTTGTTTAATGGGCTCTTGAGTTATGTGGAAATGAAAAACAAACACATACGGGAAAAAAAATATAAATAAGCATAGGTGCGCAAAATTACCATCAACAAAATGTGCCCTCCTTTAGGATTGTATGAAAGAACTTTAAGGAAAGCATTTTAATTTTAGATCAAATTTTCAATTTTTTAAAAACAAAGGAATCTTTATTGTCTTTTGACAATAAAAATATAATGAAATACACCCTCCCTCTGAAATACACCCCCCTCACAATTTGAATATATTTTATTTTTACCATATCTGTTCTTAATATATAATGAGATGTAATTGCATGTAATTATAGTATCATTGGCATGGTCAATATGAACGCACCATCTCGCTGTCACCACAAGATGGCAGTGTTGTTTAAAGTGTTCTTCGCTAGAATCTGTGGCGCCATCATTTCATTTGCTGAGCGGGATGAAATCATACAGCGCTGACGATGGCTTTTTACACATACGCACATGATTGCTCGATTTTTATTTTTTGGAGGTGTGGGTTAAGTTGTGTATTTTGGTATTCCTCTAACAAAAAAATCTCCCGGGATCGTTTTGTATGAGTTGAAGAGTGATGTTGATTTCTTTTGATTGCACATTAAAGCATTTCAACGTGTGATGCAGTTATTTATTATCTCCTATAAACTGCAGATTTTGTAATAACACACACACACACACACACACACACACACACACACACACATATACTTTCAAATAAACGCAGGGCCTAAAAAAACAGTATTTTCAAATAAACGCAGGGCCTAAAAAACAGTATTTTTAAATAAACGCAGGGCCTTAAAAACAGTATTTCAAAGTCAAGGACCAAACTATAAACAACATGTTTTATGCAAATTAGCACGTTTTACAATGAAATACGAACAAACCATAACTGTTGAACATTCTATATGTTTGAAGTAGTGATGGGAGAATGAAGCCTAGTGAACCCCCGTGATGTTTTTTTAGTCCTCGAGATGCTGTTTGTGGTCTAAAAATACAGACTAGAAACTGCATTAAATTTACACTTAATCTTCAAACCGAGAATACCATCTAAAAGAGCAAGAAAAAGTGTTTCATGAGGCTTCATTTCCCGATCAATACTTCACACTAGTGATAGGAAAACAAAACCTCATGAACCACTTGAGATTATGTTCTACTCCTTGAGAATTTCTGCTCCATCTTTAAACCAGGAGCACCATAAAAACTTGTGAACCTCTTGTGATTTTGGGTTACGCCTCTAGATGGTGCTATTGGTCTAAAAAGAAATGCCAGTGCAATGAAAATGCATTCAATTTCCACTTCATCTTTAAACCAAGAGCGCCTCATCACGGATCCTATCCAACCCGCGGCCTGTATGTTTGACACCACTGCTTCAGACAAGCAAAAATAAAAACCAAACAAGTGCTTCACGAAGCTTCATTTTCCATCAATACTTCACACCAGGCAAAAATGGCAACTATTCTGTGGAGATGCGCAAAGTTTCGTGTCTTCTTTGCGAGAAGACCTTCCATGGCGGCAATAATATGCCAAGTCAAAGTGAAGTATTACTTCAGCTGAATGATGTCATGTTCCACCAAGAATTCTGTTTGATACTGATAGAAGCCCCGGTCTGGACATTCAGACATCTGTCATCTTTTATAGGGCCGTTACTGTGTGGGTAGAGCGATACATTAAATGTCATGATACGAAGATAAATGAGATGATGTGTGTAGACACGATCATGACTCTTGTACCTCATTGCAAGTCAAGCGCTCCTAAAAGCGGCATGTTATTCTTCGTATGAAACACAAGAGGGCAGTATGGGCTATGGAATAGAATTCCGTTATCGTCATTGTGATGTTCTTCTAGTACTTTTTTCAACTTCAATAAAATACAAAACAATTACGCCGGATGCGCTTTTTTCCCCCCGTTAAATAAAGAAATCAATTTTCCCAACATTCTATTTCTTTTCAATTCAAAATTCTCTATTCCAAATGAGGCACAGCATCTCCATTTTTTTTGACATTCACCATCGTTGCAATCTACGTCCACAACTTCGGATCACTGAAGATATTTAATGTATTAATAAGATTCACAAGATTTCCAAATATTTATAAAACACAAAATAAAGGCAAAACAATACATATTCAACTCCAGTTGCCACATATATTTGTCAATTCAGGCCATTCAAACTTCAACATATTCAATTCATTCAAATCGATCATTCAAATTATTTGTAAACAAGTAGTTCTGAATCTTTCTGGAATATGACAAAGAACAAGTACACAATTTTTCTCATGCTCATAACTGGCTCTGCAGTAGATTGGTGTAAAGAAAAAAATTACTTATTTGTCGTGATTATTATTATTATTACTATATTAATTGTAGTGATGGCCAAATGAAGCTTCATGAAGCACTTCAGATATTTTTCTCTCTTCTAGAGCTCACTTGTTTTTTTTTGTTTGTTTTTTTCTGCTCCTCAAATGGTGCTAAAGTTTGATTTAATGATGCAGTGTAATGTAAACACATTTCCATTGCACTGGACTTTATCTTAAAAATAATAGCATCTAGGGGAGTAAAAATTACAAGTGGTTCATGAGGCTTCATGAAGCACCTGTGATATATTTTCACTCCTCTAGATTGCACTCGTTATTCAAAGAGAAAGGAACAATTCAGTAGATATCCACTAAACTGGCATTTATCTGGAATCCAAGCGCATGTAGAGGAATAAAAAAATATTGCAAATGCTTCAAGAAAAACTTGTGATAATTTTCACTCCTCCAAATGTCACTTTTTAAACCCTAACCTAACCCTAACCCTAAACCAATTGCACCATGGAGGTGAGTAAAAAAGAAGGAAAGAAAGACAGAAAGAAAAAGAAAATCACCCGTGGTTCACGAGGCTTCATTTTCCCATCACCAAATTCCACATATGGCCAAATGAAGCTTCATGAAGCACTTGTGATATTTTTCACTCCTCTCGATTGCACCCAAAGAGGCAGGAGAAATTCACTAGATATCCTCAGACTTCAGAAATCTAAAATGACCATCTGGAGGACTCAAACATCACAAGTCCTTCACGAAGCTTCATTTCCTCATCGCTACTTCCGGTATGTGCATGAGAAAGGATGGGCCCCAACCAATGAGACTCAATAAAGATGTCTTTCAATTACACTTGATAAAAGTATGCAAAACTGGCATTTATCTGGAATCCAAGCGCATGTAGAGGAATAAAAAATATTGCAAATGCTTTAAGAAAAACTTGTGATAATTTTCACTCCTCCAAAATGTCACTTTTTCATTTTTTTTTGCTCCCAACACTAACCCTAACCCTAAACCAATTGCACCATGGAGGTGAGTAAAAAAGAAGGAAGGAAAGAAAGACAGAAAGAAAAAGAAAATCACCCGTGGTTCACGAGGCTTCATTTTCCCATCACCGAATTCCACATATGGCCAAATGAAGCTTCATGAAGCACTTGTGATATTTGACACTCCTCTCGATTGCCCCCAAAGAGGCAGGAGAAATTCACTACATATCCTCAGACATCAGAAATCTAAAATGACCATCTGGAGGACTCAAACATCACAAGTGCTTCGCGAAGCTTCATTTCCTCATGGATGGGCCCCAACCAATGAGACTCAATAAAAATGTCTTCAAATTACACTTGATAAAAGTATGCAGAATGATGACGATGTTTGCGTTCACGGCAGGTCAGCGGACAAAGCCACCACCAACGACAACGAAAAACAAGTCTTCTATCAAATATGCGAAGCGAATGCAAGGCAGCGAATATGTTTTTGCACAATCATGCAGTCATTCGGAAGGCGGTTGCGATTGTGCTGAGTGGGAGGGATCCCGACGTCGGGGACCGGCGCATTCATCACACTCAGTCATACACACTGCAGTAACCCCGAGGCCCCATCCGCTTTAATTATGAGTCACCGGGCTAATCAATAGGGAGAAGGATAATTCCATTTCGACGCCGATATGCATTTATGCCGGTGTCAGATTTAAACGACTGGAGCCTTGATTACCCTCATATTGCGTTTGTATATTTATAACCGTGTGATCTATAAGGTGCTTTGATTGTGCGCCCGCATGATTTCAGGCAGAGTGAGCGGCGTTGATGGCTTCTCGCGCAAATGACAGGAAGCTAATCAAACGGCGGCGCCAAAACATTTAGAATGGAAGATATGAATGGATTTCTCAACTTATTTTACACCTTGGGAAACGCGTTGGCCCGCGGGCCGCTGCGGATGAATGTGTGCGTGGGGGCGGGGTCAAACGCAATCTATGATGACGCCTACTTCCACTTTGCAGCAATCCAGAAACCCACGTATCATGTATGATTATAAAACGGACTTAAGAGTAAAGCTCAAGTTTTATATGTCTGATTTTGTAAAAATGCATCAACTATACATATTTAACAACATTTTAGCAGTAAAAAGTTATGTTTGTATCTATATTAACTACCGTATTTTTCGGACGATAAGCCGCAACTTTTTTCTCATGATTTGAGCCATGCGGCTGATAGTCCAGTGCGACCTGTCGTCAGGTTTTTTTTTTTTGTTTGTTTTTTTTTAGGCAGTACACCAGTAAAGCAAATGTACGCATCTACTGAAACCTTTAATTTGTGGAAAAACGATGAAATAGAACTGAAAAAATGTAAATCAATGGCTGCATTCAAAAAGAGTTTGAAAAATCTCGTGTTGAAAAGATAAAAATTACATATAAAAATAGAATATTATGTGATTGGATGCAATTTTTGATTGGCTTGCGCTCAATTAGAATGGAATACTTTTATGGGCATTGTATAGTTGTTTTAAAACCAAATTGGGAGAACTGCTACGATTTTTGCGTATTAAATAAATATGACTAATGAAGAGAATATTTATTGAATAAATATCACGGTTTCACAAAGCGCAGTCGTTACTTTAAATGTCTTGTAGAGAGTCTGTTTGTCCAGCTTTTTTGAGCCCTGTAACGCTTGGATCATGACTTATCAGGAGTCATGAATCTCACTGAATTTTTACCGCGTGTATTTTAAATCTAACACAGCTCATTTTGCGTTTCAAAATTCAAACAAGAAATTATACAGGGATTCAGTTTGTTCCTGCCGTCTACCTTTTGGTTTTTTAACAGACCCACATTTTATGAGTGCACGAGCAAACTAATTAGCAGCAATAGGAAGTAAGCCTGCACTATTATTTTGATCAGTATTGTATACAATTTAATCTTTTTGATGCTAGTCCGAGTTGTCTTCTCATCTGTGAAAATTAGTGGCACACTCCCACGCTCCTCACGATAACACGGTCACGAACACCCGTGTCAGGTGGGCCCTGGTTTTCAAGTAAAACAACGTAAAATTTCCCAGACGGCCCGAAACATCTCGTGTCAGCTAGGCAGTTTAAAGCTCCGAAAACCAAGCCAAGTACTTTTTGATTAAACGTCAGAAGGCCAAGTTGGCCGAAGTAAAATTAATCTGTCGGAGCATGAAGAACATAACCTGGACGTGCATCATTAGCTCGCTGCTAACACAGCGAGAGTCGCCGCCATAATTTATCCCATCCACTAGGATTATTATTTTAGATTGAAATGGATGTGATGGCGAATTGCGCCGCGCCGCTGCTCGCTGTAACGTGAGCGATGAGGTCATGTGTATGTGTCGACATTGTGAATGAAAACTGCTGAAAAGTGCGATCCTGTCAGAGAGGTTTTCAATTACTTTACCAGGGCCGTACAGTATGTCCACAAATCCGTTTGGTACAGCCAAGTCCGGTTTGGTTATTGGTTCCATTGCAAATGTTAGTGTGGGAAGTGGTGCACGTCTTTTGTGACCAATTGTTGACCCATGTGGCATTATGTTATCAATAATTTTTTTTTTAAATGAATTTCCAGCAGATGATTAAAACAAGTCAAATTTCAAAACGCAACGATTCCGACGTTTCGATCTGATTGCAGCTGGGCGTGCGAGATTTTATGTACAAAAATAATCACTCGTCCAAATTTTGGAAGATGTAAAAGCATTATGATCACAATTTTGGAGATGCATTTTAATAGAATCAATGGCGTTGATTTCCCTGCGAATTTTGCAACATTCCGTTGCCGGGCGGTCAAACTTATGTCAGCAAACAGAAAATGCTTTTGCTGACTTGTGTTTCACCCCAAGACAGTAGGTGGCGGTAGAGAACAGTTAATGACAATTTCTTAAGGCGTTATCGTCACGTCACAGACTATCAAACCATTTTTCGAAAAAGCGCCACAAAATTAGAAAATTATTCCTCAATCACCCCTCGCTCAATTTTTTTTTCAAGCCTTGTATGTCATTTTCAAGACACGGCAAGTGACAAAATGGATGCCACAGAGTTAGTTAAAAACAGGTGGATTTCGCTGCTTAACTCATATTACAAAAAGGCAATATTAATTTCATAGCATGTTTGGACTAGTTCTATCGCAATGCCGATGGTAAAAGTCCTCTGTGAAAAACGCATTTGTTCTTTTTGCAATTTTCTTTTATTTCCTATTCAATATTGTATGAATCTGAACGCCAAACATGAAGCTGTGGAGAAGAAGGACTTCCTTTTGTTGTTGTTCCAATTTGGCGATCCAGACCTTCCTCTGTTGTCCCACCCTGCCAATTACCTGGAAAATTTCTCTGGCATTTCTCCAGCAACACAACAAATCCGACTTCTGTTTATGCTTGCCGAATGCCCCTCATTGCGTTTGCCGGAACTTTTTTCCTTTTAAATGTGGATATTTGCTTTTGATGGAGGTGTCACTCACTCCAGGGGATTTGTTGTAGACTTCTAAAAAGACACAGGACCTCACAGGCAGACACACATCAGTGTGACGGAGCCGTCTGCTCTTTCCCGTCGCCTCATTTGTTGCGGCATCTCTCCGAGGAGGTCTGCCTTTCTGCCCTTGTCAGCAAACTTTAGCTTTCTGCCCCCCCTGCTTTTTTCTCGTCTCACCCGGCCACTCACTGATCATTTCCTTACTGTACAACAGCTCCTCCCCTCAGTCCATAGCATTTTTTTTGTCTTTTAAGATCAGTTCGATTTTACCTTTTGATCACTTTTACTGTGGACAAAATATACATTGATTAAATAATCATATAACTGAATTGCAAATGCTATTCATTTCAATACAAAATGTTAATTAGATGCAACGGAGTGGTTATCGATGCAAAACATTCGCATATGCTAACACATACCAAAAGGAAATACAGTGGACCCCCGTGTTACAGCGTCCCTGGCTTGCGATGTGGAATACTGAGTTTTTTCATACCCCTTTACGGTATTTTCCCAGCTTTGCGACAAAAACAACTGTCATGACCCTAGGGGGTTGGTTGTATTTGTGTTGTTTTATCTCCTTCAAGGTAATTGCACTTATTTTCTGTTGCCGTCACATGACGGAGATGCTGGTCCCCTATTGGTCGGCCTCTCTCGTTTCAAAATGACGGAACGGTAAAGCTTTGTTCTATCGCGAGTGGTTATAAAACCGTATTTATAGTGCATTTTACTGCTTAATTCAAAGTTGAAAGGGTTAGCCATGGGTCCCAAGATTGCTAGTGATGTTAAAGAAGATGATTTATGTGGAAAGATAATCGAGAAATACAAAGCTAGCCTAGCTTAGGCTAACCTTACTCTGGGATATGGGCGTAGCGAGCGCCACTCAAAGGTAAATAAATCCTTCCTATTTTTATTTATGATTTTTTTCTGATTGTATACATGTATATTATATATACGTAGCACTTACTAGACTATTTTGGTACCATTTTTAATATATATGAGCAGTTTTGATGTTTTTACCTGGGGTTCTAAATGCATTAGCTATTTAACGTATGTTTGGATTGCCCGTCATTCGGTAAATTCGCCTTACGAGTTCAACCGCGGAAATGATTCATCTCGTAACACGGGGGCCCACTGTACCTGGCACAAACGAAAAAGCAGCACTATATAACATGCTAACTAGCTAGCATGTTATCCACGGTCACAAGTTGTTGACTCAACAAACACACTCATTTTAATGATCATAAATGACAACATTCCCACAAAGAAAGACACTTGTGGGACAGATTTCATAGAGAGACGGAACAACGTGTTTGTCAACGACAGTAACTGCTCCTAACTGAAGCGGCATCGTCCTTCCTCACTACGAAATGTAATAGCAACAGCGGCCAGAGGCGGCGCCAAAAAACATAGCCAAGTCCAAACAAAGCACAAATGAAGGAACTGTTAACTGGATGAACTAAATCAGTTCCAAAATGTCATTACTTAGCGTGCGGCCCATGCAGCCCGAGACCCTTTGACCCAGGGACCGGAACCGGGCTGCGGACCGGTGATTGGGGACCTCATGATAACTGTCGTCCAAAAAATGTTGTTGTTAAATGTTTATTTGATGACCAGATACAAATGTATCTCCTGCCATTTTACTGTATGTTAGTATCACTTGTTTAAAACAAATTAATTATCTGTACTCTAGTGTGGAGGATTTATTTTTATGGCGCTGAATAAATTCTCAATCAACTGCTGTATTTCAATCTTTGATAGTTGACGGGGAAGAAAATCATCATCGCTCGCGGTGGGATTTCTTTCCAACTGACTTCTTCTCACACGCACGGTCATCTTAATTACGCTCATTAATGTGTTTTTACTTACCATTTACACTCATTAACCTCAATTAGCTTGTGAAAGCGGTGTAGAACCGCCGCTCGCAATTATTGCTCCAAAACATCGTGTGTGTGTGTGCGTGTGTTTGAGCGCGAGTGTGTGCACACACGTGCATGTGTGCCATAATTAAGATGTTATTAATGACCGGCAAAAAAAAAATGGATTGTGACACTAGCGCAGCTACTCCAGAGACAATCAACGACTTGGACTCTATTTTCGTAGACTGATACACAGTGCTAGGCGGAAAATCTGGTAGTACTTAACCAAGTAAGTATTGTTTATCGTATTTGGGAATTCGGGATTGTGCCTTGTCGTGTAGTTCTGTTACAAGCCCCCCAGCTCAGCTGGCAATTTGGTGACAGAAAAGAGAGAAAACTTCTAGAAACTGGAAAAAGCAATTGTGGTCATTTTCTTTGTTTTGATGACTATTAACGTTGTAGATTTCCACTGAAGGTGTCAAAACTGTGAATGAACACATGGTTCTTGCAGTGTTTCTCAAATAGGGGTACAGGTACCCCTGGGTGTAGGGTAGGACTGAGCTCAGCTGGCAATTTGGTGACAGAAAAGAGACAGAAAAGAGAAAAAACTTCTAGAAACTGGAAAAAGCAGCTGTGGTCACGTTTTGATGTAAAGATAGACCAAATTATACACTTTCAATGCATTTTCTTTGTTTTGATGACTATTATCGTTGTAGATTTCCACTGAAGGAGTCAAAACTGTGAATGAACACAAGGTTCTTGCAGTGTTTTCCAAATGGGGGTACAGGTACCCCTGGGAGTAGGGTAGGACTGAAAACATATTTCACAGAAAAAAGATTGAGAATTACTGCTCTAGAATGCTTTATGAAGCCTCAATTTCCCATTTCTAACCTTTTGCGTAAAAGATCAACAAAAAGAATACACAAATAAAATAGAGCCAATCTTTTGAACGGCTCTTTTTAAGACGGACAAACGGCTCCCTTTCAAGAGCCGAAATTGTCATCGCTAGCTGTGACTACCTCAGTACCTCTTGGAATCCTCCCCCACTGCCGTGGTGGGCGGTTGTTTAAACTGCTGAGGAAGATACTGGTCCCGGTGGACCGGGAGATAATGAATGACCTCCATCCATCTTGCACAGTGAGCGCAATGGGAAAAAAAAAAGACCAAACAAGAAAAGAATATGCAGCGCTTTCACATGATATCTATTGCGGTGTAATGGAGCCTCTCCCCCATTTTGCTCTTTTCATTGTTTCTCTTCTATCGCTCGCCATCCTCGCTCCTCCATCGCCTCCATTCGTCTTTTACCCTCGCATAAGCAGGAGGCTTCTAACCCGGTATGCAGACCGTGACCTTCAACGACCGAGAGAGGCGGACTTCCATCTTGGATTTGTAAAGTCAATGTGTTTTACCTTCAAATTACAGATCATGCGTATTTGTGCATGGGTGTGTGTGACTGCCCACGGAGCAAAAACCAAACGGTTTGACCAAGCGGTAAATTTCACTTCACTTGCCCGTATGCGTCCCCTGACAATCACTTGTTTGCCGAAAACGCTGCTCCGCTCCGTCGTGACCCTCCTTCACACTCGGACTGCTCGATGGAGAGGAAACAAACGAGAAACACAAACGCACGCTGTTACGGAACAAAAATGCGGGCCGGCGGTCACGCACAAACACAAAAAACCAAATTGGCACACAGTAGACCGCTACCCCCATCGTCCGAATTATAGTACGTCATAGTATCGGTTTTCTGACCCTTGTGCGGGTTTTTGTCCAATCCTTTGACCTTTACTTCGAAAGCATTCCCATCAAAGGAAAAGAATTGAGTGAGGACACTAGGGAGCTGAAATTTTACCCAGATGGTGACAACATGTAAAATTTTAACATGCCTCCACCATTTAATTATTGTCAAGTTCAGTCAACTTAGAACATTTAATAAACGACCCACAAGGAAGGGAGACAAGAGACTAGATGACAAGACTAGAGACAAAGTATTAGATTACTTTGGGTGATTAGATATTCGAGTAAACACTTACTTTGAGTAATCGTACGCATCCTGGTGCTAAAGTCATTCACTACATTAGAACTAGCTAAAGTCATTGATTACGCTAGCACTCGATGTAGCGAATCACTAAAGTAAGCGGTTACTCGTGTATTAAACGAAAATAATATAAAGTAGTACCTGGGACTTGATGTGTGGACTTCTTAAAAAGTAGAAAAAGAAATAGAAGATGTGAAAATACACTTTCGGTACAGAATGAGGTAGGAAAACAAAGAAGCGAGCAAAAGGTGGTCAGGCATAAATGGCGGGAACGGCGTCATCAGCTGAATGAAATGTCGGACGAAGACATGCCAACACAGCGCGCTCACTTCTTGGCCTGAAGACAGACAGGCCGAGATAAATAGGAAAATGACATCACCCCAATTTAGATAAAGCGGCGCTGGGGGAGGAAAGACTCCGCACGCCCTTGTAACGTGCTTCCGCAGAGAAGATGCAAGTCAGTTTCCAACTTCATGATTATGTTTCATTTCATTCAGTTTTTTTTTGCATCGAGATACACTGCACCCTTAGACATACATTCAAAATATTTTTCAATTAAATTGGAATAAAATGAGACCCTTAATAATGATCCATTTATTATGAGTTAGCTTTGGAGAGAAAAGATATGTACTTGATATACAAATATAAACCTCCTAAATAATACTAAGAAAATTTTACCGTCATTGCACATTTTAAAAATAAATCAAACACGGTTAGTCCGCTTTTATTTTGTCGGTGCGTACTTAACAAAGATCATATTTGGGAGAGGAAAACACTCGCTGTCCCTTCACTAAAACCGTAAACGTTGATGAATTATCAACTTATTGTAACATTATTACGTGATTTGCTATTGTTTATTTTTTTCACAAACACACGTATTGTATTTTTCATACTATAAGGCGCACCGGATTATAAGGCGCACCCTCAATTAATGACAGATTTCAAAACTTTTTCTAC
Source organism: Hippichthys cyanospilos (assembly GCF_059441005.1). Classification (NCBI taxonomy): domain Eukaryota; kingdom Metazoa; phylum Chordata; class Actinopteri; order Syngnathiformes; family Syngnathidae; genus Hippichthys; species Hippichthys cyanospilos. The sequence goes on along the minus strand of NC_142370.1, from coordinate 33,813,552 downwards.
ATATAAGGCCCACTGGATTATAAGGAGCACCCTCTAAATGACATATTGTAAAACTTTTTCAATCACAATATAGTAATACTCAAAGTAATAACAATCTGAAACCTGAAACACACTTAATGCACCAAAAATATATAACTTGCAGATATGAGCACAAGATAATAGGAAGAGTTGAATAAAGATGAGATTCATTCTGTTTTGCTATAGTTTTTATATTTTTGCCATAGTGTTGGTGTGTCTTAAGTATTCATAATAACATAAAAATCTGACCCCAAAATTAAGGGTGCGTCTTATATTTGGGAAATGGCGGTAATTGAGAAACCAAAACTGAAGTTGGTCTTCTTTGTTCACAAATTTTTAAATGTGGTGCAAACCATTTTGACTCATTTACCCGCAAGACACCAATGAATGAATGAATCAATCGATCGATCGATCAATTCCTGGATCACTTGCACAAAACCAACCAAATTCTTATCAATCGTTTAATACCTCCAACGCTACTATTGAATGATGCTAATGCCAGTCAATTAATCAATCCAATGGAACGGGTAGCAAAGATGCTATTATTGTCTCGACACTGAAGGCGGATCCAGTGTGTGTGTGTGTGTGTGTGTGTGCTCGCGCATGTGTGTGAGAGAGGATGGGGGGCAGGAGAGGACAAGGGCCCAAAAATCAATACATTTTAACTGAAAGCCCTTGTGTAGCAGAAACAGAGACATGAAGCAGAAAAGCAGCCGACAGAAAAGAGGTGAGGAAGTTCAACGGAGAAGCGAGCAAGGAGGAAAAGCCTGTCAGTCATCTTGACCTTATTCAGGAGCATCCTGCTCCGCTTGTGAACTGCAGAGATACAACTTGCTAGCTTTAATTGGTTTGTGTACAGCAAACAAAATAAAACACATTTTCAACAAATTTTCCCACTCTTTTTGACCTTCTTTTCTTTGAATAAGATGGCCGAAAATATGTCATTAATTGAGGATGCGCCTTATAATGCGGTGCGCCTTATAATGCGGAAAATACGGTACTTGTTGATATCTTGTTTTAAGATTTAATTGCTAGCACCATGATCATTTTTGGAAAAAAAAAACAACAATAAAAGCCTCCTGAGCACCTTCGAAGTAGAAGTGACGGAATCCAAATCACTCCTGTACACATGACATCAATTTATCTCCGTGACAGACGCACGCGGGCACTTAGCCAGATGCTAGTTCCGCGATGTCACCGCAAACGACTTTACAGCGATAGTCTCCGTTATTGAATGAGAGCGTATTACTGTCAACTCTCATTTACAGCCAGGATGCAAGACGCAGTACAATTTTTTTCAATTAATATACTTTAGCAGAATGCGCTTATCTTCTTCTCCCTTGGGAATCGAGGAAGTGGAGGCTGATAGGGCTTTTAGACGCAGGGATGAGTTTGAAGAAAGTCAGGTCTGGGTAAGCAACGCCGCTTTTAATGCCGTATTGATAAAACCTGATTGAACGATAGATTTATGGAGCATTTCGGAGCAGGAAAAAGAACACGTCGTATGCAATCAAGACAGCTTTTTACATTTATCCTTCGATATAAAGTTTCTGTGAATTTGTAAGCAGAAACAGCTAACAAACACATTTGCATAAATGTTACACTCACTCTTTAAACAGCAAAAATGATTTAAAGCCATGAAGAATATCAAGAATTGTGTTTGATTCCATATGTTTTTTTTTCCCGCACTATAAAATGCACCGGATTATAAGGCACACCTTCAATAAATGGCCTATTTTAAAACTGTTGCATCGCATTATAAGGTGCATAGAATAGAAGCTACAGTAGTGGCTGCATCCACTAGATGGAGCTGCGTTAAGATTAAACTTAAATTTGTTCATCAAATTGCAACCAAAAACCTTAAAACATGTTTTGTTGATTTAAAAACTGTTTCTGGATTTGTTATAAGAATATATTAATTAAAATATTAACCTCAATTTTAATTTTGCCCGACATTTGCCTGGTTTTGTCAATGCGCATCACATTAACATTATGGCTGGGCGATATGTCCAAAAACCAACAACTAAATGTTCTTCCATAATTCTAGATTATATTTTTTGATTGATTTTAATTGAATAAGTAAATCATCAGTCCTTTTTTTTTAAAGATTTGTTTTATTTAAAAAAAAAAATCCTGTTGAAAACATTCAGAGAAACCCAATGAATACTGATTGGAAATCAGTTTAAATTTAACACTCAAAGCTTTTTCACAGTAAAAAGTGAACATTTTTCGGGTATATTTGAACATTCTTTTTCATGCACATTTAATACCTTTGCATCACGTTTTCTACGTGCTGTTGATTAAGAATGACATCACAGCTGCTCAAGGCTTGGGTCACCTATTGGTCATGTGACCTTCACAAGCTAATTATATATATATATATATATATATATATATATATATATATATATATATATATATATATATATATATATATATCGTATTTTCCGCACTATAAGGTGCATCGGATTATAAGGCGCACCATCAATTAATGACATATTTTAAAACTTTTTCAATATATAAGGCGCACCGAATTATAAGGCGCACCCTCAATTAATGACATATTTTACTTTTACTTTATTTTACTTTTTCACAATATAGTAATACTCAAAGTAATAACAATAATAACTAAAATAATAATTCTAAACTCTCAATAGCATAATAACTCAATATGAGCAACCTTGTTCAACTGTAAACACACAAAAGAAACAGGTAAACTTACTTTATCACTTCATTCCCCATCGACCAATCCCAATCTCAATATTGATCCATATATAAGGCGCACCTGATTATAAGGCGCACCATCTGCTTTTTAAAAAAAATTAAGGCTTATAGTGCGGAAAATACGGTATATATATATATATATATATATATATATATATATATATATATATATATATATATGTGTGTGTGTGTGTGTGTGTGTGTGTGTGTGTCTCTCTCTCACTCGATTGTTCAATAAGCTCCTGGGCTTTGCTCTCAGAGGTATTCTAACTTGATTGATGGCTTCAGCCCCTGTTCACCCCCACAATCATTTGCGAGGCAGTACAAGTGTTTTCAATAATTCCCGCACATTTAACGGCTTGTAAACACACCACAATCTTAATCAAAACACCGCTTGGTTATTTATAATATGCATGTTCTGCTTGATTTTCCCACTTGGACAGGATCGTTTGCATTTTTGACAAGCGTTGATACAGTTAATATTTCATATCCAGCTGCACATTTTATGATGAGTAACTTTACCATGACAGCAAAAATACAGATTCACAGACAGTGTGTGTGTGTTGTCTTCACTGCTTCCATATGCTCCTGTTATCTGTGTTTAAGGTCCTCATGAAAGAATAGAATAGAATAGAATAGAAAATGCTTTTAATGTCATTATACAAAGGTATGGAATGAAATTGGGAGAGTTGCGCCGATTGCTGCATTTTAAATTATGAAAAATATATATAAATAATACATTAATTTAAATAAATCAATAGAATATATCAGTTTAGAATAACAAAAAATAAAATAAATAAAATAATTGTTGACAGTAATATGCTCTCATTCAATAACAGAGACTAAATAAAATAATGAAAATAATAAAATAATAATAATAAAAAAAACCCTGTTCAAAGCAGTACTGTGTTAAAAATGCTGTGTTTTTTTGTCTACCAAAGTGAACCATTTCGGGTTATTTTTGAGCTGGGCTAAAATTCGTCAATCTATGACTAGCTTTTCCAATGTTTTAATCATAAATCCATTAAAGGTTACAAAAATGACTCAGGAAATGGGTTGTTTGGCTTCAAACCACTGACGGACTTCTGTCGAAACTCCAATCTCCACACTTGGCCATTACAGGTGATGTGCGGCCGGCCATAATTTACTGAGGATGTCTGATTAACAGATTAATTGCATTTTTTTTCACAGTTTAATCACATAACTTTATCAAAACAAACCCTAACTTTATGCTTACTGTATGCTAATTAGATCTGTTAACCTGAAAGGCTCCTTTTGTGGGTTCAGGTGCAGAATGAAGACATGAACATGGAAGAGCATCTGAGAGTTGTTTGGTCGGAGGAATGGTAAATTTAAGTTGAAAAAATGCCCTGGCGTAACATTTTATAGAGGTTTAGTACTATGATTTATTTTAGGGGGTTTTCTTAGCACAGGAGTAAGTTTAGCCTACCACATCAATCCAAAGCAGTGAAGCGCCACGGCAAATGATAGCAACAAAGATGCTAATGTAGCAAACAACAGCAAAGCTCTTTGCCAATATAAACTGGAAAACACCCCACATTTACAAATTTCCACCTGGAACAATTAATTTTGAGCATTGTCTGGATAGATACATGAACGATTTTGCACACTTACGAAACATGTGCAGGGAAACATCTAAAACATGCGGGATAGCGGTCCTTAAGCGCCACAATTTCACGCTTTCCCTGAATCAAGAAAAAAGAATATGTGATACATTTGTTGGAATTCTGTGTTTGTTTTTTATTGATTGAAACACAAGCAAAATCAAAGCTTGTTTTTGCTTTTCAAGACAGTACATTTAAAAAACACATTTGACAGTAATGGAGTTTTCCTTTCAGTTTTGAAATCAAGTTACTTACTGTTATGGCAACGAGGCTATTCATGCAAATAAGTCTTTTTTTTTTTTAAATTATGGCTGTTGAAGCCGGTGTAATATGACCTCTTCTGTACATTAATTGGCCCCTCGTGTTTTCATGCGCGTGTGGGGTGGGGGGGTGAGTAGTTGGAGCGATCAATGCACAGCTACAGCTGGTTGAAGGGGACCAAATCCATTGAACAGTTGATTTGGTTCCATTTTACCAGCTTTAGCAAAGCATTTACATAAGCTGCTCGGGATGGGGAAGAAGTGCATTCTGGGACGCAAACTCGCTGCAGCCCGACAACCGGTCAGGATGGACACCTGCAAGAGAAAGACAAGGAAACAAAAGTCACTTCATGCGCCTGGATCAGTGATTCTCATACAGGGTACAGGTTAGTCTGAAACAGAAAAAAAAAACTATCTAAGTGCCTGAAATAAAAAAAAAAATGTCAATCTTATTTAAAACTTGAAACATTTCCTTGACAAAACGGAACGATTTGTTGCTTAAAATAAAATTAAATCCATAAAAAATAATGTAAAATGGTCATGAACAGGTATGGGCAAACTACGGCCCAAGGGCCATATGCGGCCCGTTAAACTTTTGAATTCGGCCTGTCCAATTTGACAAAAATATCAAAAAGGAGGAAAGCGATCATGTTAATATTCTAAAGGCTAGCGGAATTATAAGTGCTTTAAAATAGTACGTGTTAGCAATTGAAAAAAATATTTATTTCCTTGATTAATTTTCAATAAATAATTCAATGACTGGGACTTGAATAACAGTTTTGTAACGCTTTTGCTAATTTTCTCTTGAAATCAAAGCACATTTTTTTTACTAATATCCGCATTTTATTCCTCTCATGAGGTTGATTATCAAAACACTCTAGCCATAAGCTTTTCTTTTTCTACACCAAATTAATCATTGATGCGATTAAAAAATAAACTCGACAGCAATTGAAAAACTTCAAATCTCCCACGCAGACTTTGACAATGAAGGCAACGCTGCACCACCTGGTGCCACGGAAGTGCAATTACAACCCCCCCCCCCGACATGTTGTGGGCATGTGCCCCAATACCTGATAAGGACTTTGCGGGCTGCATCCAAACAAACATGCGCACAAGCACGCATACGCACAGCAAACACTGGCTCGCTGATTATCAGCGGTTGCCCTTGAAAGACTGCTTATTTTGCATCAAGCAAGCGTAAGTACACGCGCAAAAAATAAAGTGAAGATGGAGGAAGTAGATGAAGAAAATTAAAAGCATAGCGGAATACAGAAAAGGCAAGGGCAAACCAGATGGAAATAAAATCAGGTGCGTTTTTATGTGTGTGTGTGTCTACCGAGAGCCTTAAGAGATAAGAAAGGAGCTACAAAAGTTGTGAAAAGCGTGAATTCATCAGCGAATTTGTCAATAGCACTAATGAAGGCGCGCGCGGGATGACAGGATAATCAACTGCGATGACCTCCAGCATTGTGAGCACATGCGCGCATTTCCGCGGCCGTCCAGGCTCCGCAGTGCTCAGCACTGACATCAGCGGGACACCATTCCCGCTTCTCTTAGCCAATTGCTCAGCATTTAATCATTAGGGAATCAAGCGTTTAAACAGAGTATTGACCCCGCGATGCCAGATGTCAATATTTTCTGGCTGACTTACTGCTGTTTGTTTTTTTTAATGCCTGTAAGTTATTTTCTCAACTTTGTCTTTATTAGTCATTCGCAAATAGTGGGGAACAGGCTTTGCGTTTGCCGGGCGAAGTGTAATGGCAACTCCAGGGCACCAGGTGGTGCTCTCTTTGTCGGTGCGGGAGTTCAAAACTTTTGGGATTGCTGTCAATTATTTGTTTTCCGACATCACATTAGCCCATCCTGGCCTTATTAACACCCAACTTGGGCTGACTTTGACATTTTCAAATAAAAATAGATATTTACTCTTAATCAGTCAAAATGTTCAGTGGCAGCAGCCCTACCCGCCCATAAATATATATATATATATATATATATTTTTTTTTTTTCGGGGCATATATATATTTTTTGGGGCATATATATATATATATATATATATATATATATATATATATATATATATATATATATATATATATATATATATATATATATATATATATATATATATATTTTTTTTTTTTCTTTTTTTTTTCGGGGCATATATATATATATATATATATATATATATATATATATATATATATATATATATATATATATATATATATATTTGTTTTTTTCGGGGCATATATATATATATATATATATATATATATATATATATATATATATATATATATATATATATATATATATATATATATATATATATCTGGAACATTGTTGGGACAAAGCCGCTTCGCAGAGAAATACACTGCAATGTCATTTCTTAAAAAGGTATTTTTTCATTTACTCCTGATCATAAAAAAAAGAAACACTTTCATCATCCTTTATTATGTGTGACGCTATTTTCTGCTGTGTGAAATTACTTTGTCAGGTTGCGTCAAGATATTACGGATTATCTTGGGCATTAAGAGAAATAACATTTTAATAACTACTGTAAAAATGTAAATAAATAAAGGGAACCAGGGATGCAAGGCACAGTGTTATGGACAGTTAAGTCAAACTAAACAATAACTAACAATATGAATCATAATAAGAGAATAAAACGTTTTTAGTTGTATGTATTTTATTGGATCTGCAGCAGCATTTTACTATTCGGCTCCATTAAAATTATTAATTCCCTGACTGCTGTACAGTCGAACAATTTTTTTTCTTTGCAATTGCTCCTGAGATAGAAACCCGTTTATCCATTTACCAACTTGAAAAATAAATGCGTTTTTAACGGCCAACAGTATGTTTTAAATATAATCATAGGTCTAGTTATCCTGAAATGATAATACATGGGGGGGTGGCACTCCTCCGGAGGTCGCCGTGTCTGTTATAGCTTGGGAAAGCAGGAGGTGCTGCATTTACCGTAATGCCCCTAAAGCTCCCACGGGCGCATGCAAAAAATTACACAGTATCCCCTTTAAGCACAGACTTTGAGAATGAGAGAGCCACTGCACCACCTAGTGCCGTGGAAGCGCAACTACACTTCACATGGCAAAAGCAAAGCCTCTTCCGGGGTCATAGGTAGCCACCCCTGACTATTTGAGAAGCATTAGAACATAGGTGTCAAACTCAAGGCCCGGGGGCCAAATCCGGCCCGCCACATCAATTTATGTGGCCCGCGAAATCCTGGGCAAACTTCAAATTTCTGGTTAAATTACTAAATTTGCAAGTTGTCCTCAACATTTAAAAATTTGGGGGTAAAAATAACACGCATTTTTTGTTCCCAATATCTCTTTTGAGCAGTTTTTACCGGGCTCTTATTTCAAAAACTAGTTAGAAGTGTGACAAACACACCTAAAATTGATTTAACAATTATACCAGCCCTCTGACAAAAATTATAACTACAATGCGGCCCCCGATAAATATGAGTTCGACACCCCCGCATTAGAACAACATCGATCATTACATAAAGTGTGCAATCGCGAATCGGACGAACTATTTATGCCGCATCATCAACCCGCAGGTTCCCTCCCTCGGGCGCGACTGCACCGGCGGGATTGGCCGAGCTTCCGTCTATTCCGGGTGCGCGCCGTCCGCCGCGTTCCTGGCCTTATATTGAAAGACAGGGAAGAGGCGGGTTGGGCGGGGACGCTTTGACAGCGGCGGCGAGGGACGGGCGGGCCGTGACGCAGTGGGAAAGTCAGTCAAGGGGGTCAACGACAGCTAAGGTCAACGGCGGCGCAAGGTATCCCGGGGGAGCCGCTCACAGCGCGAGCGTGCGCCGTTACGGACCAGCTGGCGGCCCGCCGCTTCCGACCGGGTCCCGCGGTGGACTCTGTCACTCTCGTTCACCGTCTTATTTTCATTTCATGGCCCGACGCCAGCGCTCCGCAAGCACGACTCGCCATCACTCACGCCGGCCAGAGAGCCGGCTTCTGTTTTCTTTCTGGTCCAAACCGGTGACCCGCTGTTGAGTTACGGCGCCGCGGGGCGAGGCCTGCAAAGCGCCGTTTGCACCACTTCCTGCCGCGCTAACTGATCAAGAGGCGCAGGCAAAAGTGAGGCCACAGTTAGCGAATGGCCATTAAAATCCACTTAAGAAGGCAATAATCCTCCGTAATGCGGCATTGAAATGAAGCACATATAGACACGGCGTCTTAATGATGGCGCATGTCTGATGAGAGGGTCTGCCAATTGGTAATTAGCTTAATGCAAGGCGCCTGGAATGAAAAAAAAAAAAAAAAAAAGTTGACCAGCAGTCAGGATGTAAGCTTCAATTTCTGGACCAAGTTGTTTTAATTCCAAAGATAAAAACAGTGCAAAACCTGGACAATAGCAGAAAAATATTTTGAGTTCAAATGAATGTATGACGTTAATGATAACCACTTTATTTTGCAGAAGGCGCATTTAAAATCTTCTTGCACCTTATGTATGGATGGCAGATAAAAGTTTCATAAAGTTCTACTTATTTTCTCTACGAGGTGCAAATTAATAATATTACCATTTTCATATTATTTACTATACATTTATATATTACACTTCAAAATATTATTATTTGCGCTATTATATATCAACAACAAATGCTGTTTCAACAAATCGGCATGGAGATAAAAAGAAAATGAAGCGCTCTTTTTGGAAGCTGTCAGGAAGCGGATCGATTACTTTTTATCAATACTATTGATTTTAGGACATTTTAAATGAATTTTGCATCATAGTTAATGACACTTCTAATGTTAATCGACTTTTTGACACACCTCTAACAAATTAGTACCTGGGAGTGAATGCTTTTAAAAATGTAAAATTACGTCTTTGGGATTGAATGGTTAATTTGATAAGGAAATTATTTATCCGCATATTATTAATATTGTTAGAAACCGATTTTTTCACTTGCTGTCGAGTGTAAACGACATCACATGTGCTGAATGGGAAGGGAACGACCAATCAGCTTAGTTTATGGACATCACATGACCAACAGATGAGCCATGATTGGTCGTTACCCGGGACTTGAACACAGGTGATGTCATTTTCAGTCGACCTAAAGTCATTTTAAAGTTATTAATTTTAAATGTCAAATAAGACTGATTGGGAAAGCATTTAAAGAAGACACCAGGGAGCTGAAATTTCACCCAGATGGTGACAACATGTCAAAGTCCAACATGGCACGGCCGCTTAGTCATCACACAACCAGGAAATACTACCAGAATGACGTGGAAGAAAATGGTCAAAATACTGCATAAGGGTTAAATCATTGTCTTCATTATTTTTTTCTGAATATTTTCCTCTGGATTTTAAAACTACATGAATCCTTCAGACACAAGTTTTCCGGGATTATTTATTTAAATAGAATGGATCCAAATTGTAATAGTCCATAGTGATTGGGGGGAAAAAAAATTGAGATTTTCACTTTTTTGGCCGGCCCAACTCATTATTTATATTAGTAACGCTAACCATGACGCAGTTCACTGCGTACAATGGCTTAAAAAGCTCCTCTTCCATCACCCCGCGTGTCCTCTTGCTCGCAAGACGGAAGCGGCACCCTGCGCTTGACTCAGCACTATTGCAGCATTTCAGAACCTGACTGGTTATTCATAGGAAGAGACTGGGGCGTCACAGAACACTTTTTATCCTACAATTTACTCCCACTGAAAATTTCTGGATTAAAAAAAAAAAAAATGCATCTTGACCTGTGAGCTCTTTTTAACATCTATACATACGGTAAGTATTCCCACCTACGGACCTCTGTCAGATGGAAATTCCCAAACCCGGAAAAATGACGTATGCATGAAATTTTTGCTGACAATATTAAATTAGCAAGCGTGGAAAGTTCCCGCTCGATGTTTCGGAATAACTGCGTCCGCTCCTCCTTTTTCAATCCTCTATGATCGGATCCAAAACAGTGACATTCAAGTGATGCTTTACTGTCATGACTTTGGCTGTAATTAGGAACAGATTTGAATGTTATTCATTTGCGTCCTGTAGATCATGAAAGGATGAAGGATGTATTTTTATTTGATAAACAGGAGGGAAAATGATGGAATAATTGTATGTATGTATATATGTTATCATATAAAAACACTTTGCTCGCACACCTCTTAACCTACTCACTCACACACACACTTACACTACAGACATAAACAACTCTTTATATCATAGGTGTGGAACTCCAGTCCTCGAGGGCCGGCATCCTGCATGTTTTCGGGTTTTCTTTCCCCAACACAGCTGATTCAAATGATTAGCTCATTAGCAAGCTCCGCAGGAGCTTCAAAATGATCCCAATCATTTGAATCAGGTGTTTTTGAGGGAAAAGGTTTGAAAACATGTAGGATACCGGCCCTCGAGGACTGGAGTTCCACACCTGTGCCTTATATGGTATTATTTTGAAACTTGTTACCGCCTTCTTTGTAATCTTTGGAATAAAACAAGGAGGAGAGTCCCAGAGCACCGGAAGACCCTGGTGCTCTCCCTCTTTTGCAAAAGATCGTGTTTGACTCAGAGTTTTGGCTTTTCTCCAGTCTCTCATTATTGATAACTCTGACAGCGTCCATAAAAAAAGAACGGATTAAATTTTTACGTTAATGGTGATAAGGCCAGTTCAACTCATAATCAAAAGCCACCGTGGAGCAAGAAATCGATGGAAATGTCATCAAAAATCGTTTTGTATGCACAAGAATCACTAGACATCAACGATGAGCTATGGGACAGTTACTTGCAATTAGCAGGCAAATTTTTTTATAAAGCAAAAAATGAAGCCAACAACCCAACTCAAAATACTAATAATCATAATTTTTAATAATAATAATTGTTTTCTCCCTAGACGGGCAAAACTCTACATCAAAAATAAAGTACAGTAGTACTTAAGTACAGAACAGTAATCTACTGTATTGGCGTTATTTTATAAACAGTACAGTATTTAGACATGTTTTTGCATTTTCCAGTATCGTGTTCATACATGTTCTTAACACTGCAATTTTTGTTTAAAAAAACAGGTTTTGGACAATGTATTTCTGCATTTTATTGATTATGTTGTTCCATATGTACTGTATTTTGTTAACGTACTAGCACGTTCACACAGGAAATCTACCGCCATTTCACACATGACGAAATTCTGTTATCAGGAAAGATTGGACAACGCAAATATCATTCCTTACCAAATATATATATATATATATATATATATATATATATATATATATATATATATATATATATATATATATACACCACACACACACACACACACACACACACATCAAACCCCGGTAAATTATCCAGGCTAAAACGTTGTGATTATTGCGGTGTTTATCTTCTTTGTTTTACCTCATAATGATTTTATCTTCAAAGCTCTTTTATTCTTTAGCCTTTTAATCTAACGGCAACACCCTACTGACAATCAATAGCTATTTAGAAGATGTATTTAATTATCTCCGCTCCTCTTTCGCGCACACATTTCCTTCCTTGATTTGAGGATGAGAACACTTTGTAATTGATTTTTGTCGATTAAAACACTCCGGGATTCAAGAGTCTTTATTATGCTACACGTACAGTAAAAAGAGTGTGACTATAAGTTTTGGGTTTGCTGATTATGCAAAATATCACTGTGGCAAGGTATTAAAATAACAGCTCTATTAATTTCCATTAAAAACAATTTCTCTCAACAAAATATGGAATATTTGGTACATTAAGAAATGTGTACCATATTTAGTGCAAATAAATAATTATATTGACATTATTGTTGTTCTTTAACTGTTTGAGTGCCCTATCAATGGTAAGACGTCATTATTATCAATAAAAAAGCGATTATTGTCAAAGGTGGCTTGTTGAGTCATTTCTGCAAGCACTAGTGATACCGTTTCACTGAACTGCACCACGCTTCCATGAATGTCTAGGAGGCCCACTTAACTGAAAAATCCTCAGTCTAAAGTAATGATGTGATCTATTTCTCAAACGACATTGAATGTTATCACCTATGACGCTTGAAATTATACAGAAAGCAAATTCGTTTGATTAGAATGAGCATAATATGTGTTCGCACTTATGTTTGCCTTTTGTGAAGTCACGTTTTGACTTATCTACATTTCTTTCAAGTGTTTAACTAGAGTAGGACTTAAAAATGGCTGCTATTAATTCAAGCACTAAACTAAATTACAGGTGATTAGTACTCAAGTAATCAATTACTTTTGGCAATTAAATATTTAAGTAAGTAACCTTAGGTAATCAAGTACCAAAATAATTGATTAATTTTGGTAATTAGTGACTAAAGTAATGATTACTTCAAGGAAATAAGTACAAAAGCATTAGTACGAAAGTAATCAATTACTTGGGGCACTAAATAAATGTTTTACTTTTGTACTCGAGGTACTAAAGTATTTGGGGATTTTTTTTTTTTTTTTACTAGAGCTCCTGAAGTCTTAAGGCAATAAATTAGTACTTGAGGTACTAAAGCAATCCTTTACTTTTCTACCTCAAGTATTAAAACACTAAAGTACCAAAGTAAATGATTACTTTCGTACCTAATTACCGACAAAAATCAATTTAGTACTTGATCCATTTAGTGACGGCTGTATTTCGACATTTTTGAGCCAAACACTTGAAAAAAAATATTAGAAACAATTATATGATTTAGTAACTAGGATTGTATGTCCGCAATAAAAAAACGTAAAAATATGTCTTTGGGACTTAATGAGTTATGTGGTAAAGTGTCGATGTTAAGCCATGTTAAAATTCGATGTAGAAACACTGCATAAATCATATCTCCATGAGGACAATCTATCGTCCCTAACAAGACAAATATGTTATCTAAATCCAAGCAGCCCCGACTCGTGCTCGGACATGTCGTCAACCTACCAGCGCCCCATCCATAACTTTAATGACAGAAATAAAAAGACGACAAAGACGAGAATAACGCCTCTGCCAATCTTGCTGCTGCTGTGATTTTTAGTGTTAAGAAAATGCTGAGATGAAGTTTCAAACATGGAGGAAACGTTGTCGTTTAAAGATGCTCCGGGCGGCCAATTATCCGACGCTAAAATCAATTCACTTGTGGCTATATATGGGATGCGTGTGGGTTATATTTTACGGGCCGTAACAAATACCGTTTGAAACAGAAAAGATGTAAGTGCGTCAAATCAAAGTGAACGGAATCATTCCACTTTGAAATATAGAGAATATGTATCGAATCATATTTTATTGATGAATCTTAAAAGGAAATGACACATTTGCAGACCTGAAAATACCATTTATTAAAATAACAACAAAATGTAATTGCATCATATTCGTTCTCATGCTGAGCTGCTGTCAAGCGTTTAATTTTTCTTATTTTTCTGAAATTAAACGCGATGAATCACATTTTTAAAATCATCAAATAAAAATATTTCGGTAAGAGCTTCCTTTCTTCCTTTAATATCTTTTTTATTCCGACGAAATAACTTTGTAGACACAATATAACAATGTTTACTCATTGTGTGAATTATTGTCTCTCTTCAGTCACAATAAAATAAAACATAAATACCATATTTTTCAGAATATAAGCCTTTTTCTTGTGATTTGAGCCTTGCATCTTATAGTCCAGTGTGGGATTTATTTATTTATTTTTGAGACAATCAACTAGTAAAGCAAATGTATGCATCTGTTCAATTTATGGTACAACTATGAAAAGGAAATGAAAAAATGTGACTGAAGCATAGTACAGTGGAACTCAGTATTCCACGTCGTAACATGAAAAAAAAACATAAGCCAGGGACGCTGTAACACGGGGGTCTACTGTGCGGAAAATGTTTTAAAAATGTAACAAAAATATATGATTATATATAAAAAAAAGAATATGTATACATTGTATAAGATCTTGTGTAAAAGTTATATGAATTATGTGTTTATACTGTATGTTCATTAAAACGATTGATAACTTAAACAAAGGAAAATAAAGGGAGATGCTATCCAAGTATTTATTTTCTGAAACCCAAATTGTTTATTTGCTCATTTTTGCTGCCCTGGCTTAAATACCGCTGCAGCTTATAGACTGAAAAATACAGTAGAAAAATGTCATATTTTATGATGACAATAAGTTGATCTCTCATAATTATAACCGCTCAAATAATAGCAGATACTTTCTATGCAATACAGCAGGGTGATTGATTATCTCTCAGCATTCACACACCTATTTGAGGTTCAAGATATGCTCCCTTGTTTCACAGCTAATGGAATTTGATCCCGCCAAGGTAATGCGCTGATATCGTTAGATCCACTCTGGGGGAGGTGCGTTGTTGGCTTTTCTACAAAACGGAGCCAATAAGTGATACAAGAGCCCGAAGCTAGCATACACACACGCCGTTAACGCTAATACGGGATTGTTTGTCTTTTTTCCTTCTTCTGTACACTAAAGCTCCAAGTTGCGCCGCATCCACGTCGCTGATTCAGCGCTTCTCGCAAGTGCGGAACGCTCACTCGGTACAGGCGGTAATCCAGCTATCATATACTGTAATAGTCTCGGGGCCGCAAAATGGAAGCAATTATCGCAAAGCACACAACGATCTGGGAAACAGATCACAAGGCATAACTCTTTATGGCTTGGGGAGATTTACTTTGAGCGACTGGCGCTTGTGCGCTTGCTAATTTATATCCTTTACGAGCTCCTTTTCATCCTCTATTGTTTTGGTCTTTTTGTTGGCATATTGATCACAGCTTCCACGTCTTTCTTGTTAGCTAAACCGACACAAAAGCATTTTGATGTTACATTTGCTTACTTTTTTTTCTTGGACTTTACTGTCCATTCCTATCGAGCAACGAGTACAAGTTCTTTTTCTGTCTCTTGCTTGTCTCTCCTCAAAGAGCATTGTTCTGACTCTGCACTCATTTCTAGGTTAGGCCTTGTCTACAAGTAAACAGGGCCATTTCAAACCATTTTCCTCAAAAAACGGGAAGATATAGATATAAGATAGAAAGTAGAGCTAATCGGAGACATTTATTGCCCATTTGCAATGTTTTCAGCTGTATGTAGACCAGGCGTAGGGAACTCTGGTTCTTCGAGAGTCATATCCTCCCTGTTTTTGATGTGTCTCACATTCAGCAAACCCGATTGAAATGATCAGGATCATTATCAGTCTTCCACGGGGTCTGCTGATGAGGTGATTATTTGAAGTAGGTGTGATATGGAAAATAGGCAGGATGTGGCTCTCGAAGAACCAGAGTTCCCTACCCCTGATGTAGACTATGCGTTGAAAGGTCCCCTGAGCACCGTTAACTCTTCCAAAGCTAAATAGACTAGAGTGGGCGGGACACTGGGCACTCATTCATGGCGGGGACATGGCAAGTCCACTTTTTTTGAGGGCCATTATTATTATTATTATTATTATTATTATTAATTTGCCTAAGCTCCTGTGATATCATAAATACACAGAAATCATGTCCTGAAAGACGTCTAACCTTTAAAATTGGCAGACATGGCTCCAAATTTGTGGTTATTTTTAAGCACTCGGCATCTAGTTCAACCTGTTGAGCCGGGCTCCTCCCACCTGCAGTCTCTTCTGAGGGTTTCTTAATTTCCCCAGATGGGGTTTTTGAGTTTTTCCTTCCCCTTCTGGGAGCGTCATTCATGGGATGCTGTTGTGTATTTATGATGTTTTGTATGACTTCTTTTTCACCTGCAAAGCCTTTGAGACTGCGGTGATTCGGGGCTATACAAATTGGTTTCGCATCACTGTTTACAAAGTTAATTTTGGACATTTTCATTTTGGACATTTAAAATGTGGACATTATCCTATAAGCACAGGGGTTGACTCAAACTGAATGTGCTCAGTTCTGGAACAACAATTAGTTTATGTTCCAAAACGCAAGATTTTTTTGGAATTAACTATGATTTATGCTTGATGCATTCAAGAACAACAGGAGGTCGGAATGAGACCTAAGTAAAATGGAGACAAAACAACGGCCTGCCAAAATCCATTGAGACTCTCGACATAAGGGTGAAAACCGGGATTGCCCCGGTCAAAATGGGGCGTCTGGTCACCCTAGGCATGGATGCACTTGGTTAAACGAGAAAGGGGCGCCGCTGTGTTCTCGTTACTTGACAACATCAATGGATATCATTATCCTGTATGCTCATTTGTAGTCAGCAGTCTAGCCCACATCGCATGTGCCGTAATGGACCAGCCCTGTTGTCAGCAGCATCGCGTGATGTACACAAAACACTTGGGGGAGCCATTAAATTAAACTCCAGCTAACACAACTGTCTTTGAGCCCATTCTTTCCTTGCGCCATAAACAATACCAAATCCATGCATACAATGCTGCCGGTGAAGAAATTCATTGTATCCCACTGGGCGGTGGGACTCATCGGATTTGCAATTGCTTGTCCGCTTCTGCTTTTGTGCCGAACACGTGGTCACAGTACTTGTAGGTTATTTAAAGCTTTTTATTGTGCGGACATAATGGAGGATGTCCAGCGGGTTACACCTCAGTCATTTACAGATTTAACATTTGTCTGTGCACTTTAACAAGTTAATACGGCGTATAAGGTATTTGGCATGTAGCTCTAAGGGAAAACAGTTTTAAAATAAATACATAAAAGGGCAGATTTTTGATACATTTAGCAATCTAAGTGGATGGCTGTTTGTAATGATATTGGTTTTTTGGTCCATGCGGCATACCGCGTTATAAGGCGCGCCCCTCTAACTAAAGGAACTACAACAGAGTATAAGGTATTTAGTTTGTAGCACAAGGGATGGAAATCAAATAAATAAAGTGCAAAAAACATTTACAAATCCAAGTGACTGCCTCTTTGTAATGTTATCGGTTTTTCGAACCTACCAAATTATAAGGCGCTCCACTGTAGCTAAATGAGCTACAATTGAATGTAAAATATTTAGTATGTAGCACTAAGGGACGCAAAATACGACTAATTCATGAGCTCACTGCAGGGTTGACGTCGAAGCATTTTATAATTCATTTGACAGAGTAAAATCAGAAAAATTTTATGTAAACTCGGGTTACAGGGGCAAGGGATGTCATTTTTTACGAGAGTAATTGCATTAGCGCAACATCTGTCCCGCACTTGCCGCTCCGACCGGGGATATGAGTAGTACAAATGGAAGCAGTAAAAGAAAGAGTTTCTGATTTAAAATAAAATAATGGAATGAATGGAAGAGAACACACTCTGCTTCTTCAAACAAACTCTCAATTACGTGAGCGAGTCTGAACAGAACCAGACCGAATTCGCACATTTGCAAAAAAAAAAACACAGACAGTCCTAAAAATTGGATTTGAGGAAATCGGATATGCCTGAAATCTGAACACAGCCTTTGAAGAAACTTCAATTAAAAATGTCAAACTGAAAAGCCTACACCCAACCTTTACTGTACACACCGCTCACCTGATTATAAGGCGCACGATCTTGAGAAAATGAAAAGATTTTAAGTGTTCATCAGGGTAAAAAAAAAAATACAGTATAGTCATACATTCTAAATATTGGTTGTTCTGATGACACCTAGGGATGTATGCGCACAGAAGCAAGGGTGTGCATGCACACACACATACTGCATGTTGGGTAGGGGCGGAGCTTTTGGCAGTCCAATCAAGTCTAATTCAAGCAGATGTCTGTTTAATTGATTGAAACAAATGACCTTGGCATTGATCCCCATCAGAGAGTGGGGACTGATCGGCTTCTTTCAGGTACCCTGTGAGCGTGTTTGTGTGTGTGTGTGCATATCAAGAGAATACAACACTACTTTAACTGTATCATTTTAAAGGTAAATTTCAAAAATAAATACAACTAGTTGTTTTATTTTTGATTCAATATTTCGAATATTTTGGATGTATTTTTTAGGTCTCGTTTCAAACTGAATAAATACATGACCAATCTTGAAAAAGATCATTTGATCAAACAGGAATGAAAATAGTCACAAACTGTTATGATACCAACAGTATATGATAAGATGAATGCAAAATTAGGCAGGCATGTGGAATAATGTTGAATGCTTTGCAATCATGGAATATAATAGAATAATTTTTTTAAGAGTTATTTGGATTAGTATTGAACCATGGAACCATGAAGAAATGAAATGTAGAATTTGGGGAAAAAAAAAAAAAACTTTTGGCTTCTAGTTCAAAATTTTGAAAATCAATGTGGTAAATGTGTGATCTTAGAAGTTGATGATTTGAAGTGTTCAAATGGTATGAATCACTAAGAAAGTACAAATAATTTGATGTAGAATGTTTCATAGGAAATTAAATGGGATTTCTGGGGTCTGAAAAAGAATATTTTGAAAGATTTGACTTTTTGAAATGAGAAAAAAAAAATCCAGAAGGCATAATTTTTTTTTTGAATGTTGGTAAAGTCAGACTCAGTTAATGGATATTGATGTGAAGAAAAAACGATATCGATTAAAAAAAAATGCAATGTTTTGGTATGTGGACTTGCGGAAATGCTGAAAATCATTGGCAAGGTGAAGTGAATGAGTTTTGAGAATTTTGAATATGGAATAGGAACACAAGATAAAATATAAAGTCCCATTGGAACGAAAATAGATTAATTGGTCATTTTTGGGGTGAAAAATGTTGAATTATGGAAAAATTATAGAACAGAGATCAGAAAAATAATATCCTAGGAGGTGTATATTTTTTTAACATATTGAAGTTAGAATAGTTTGAATTGTTCAAGAAATTTAGAAGTTATTAAAAACCAGAGTAAGTGTTTCCAAATTCGAACAAATCAAAATTTGAAAAACACATTTCACAGGACTGACGTGGTAACATACAGAAAGTAAAAAGCACCGGGATAATCAATAGTAGTACATACTCCAGATGCCACATAGAAAAGGGAAAATATCATATGGGGTCAATAACAAAAATGAAACATTCTTTGACATGATATTTTCCGTGATTGCTCTATTTACAGCCGCAGAGGGATTTTCTTATCACTTATTGCTCTTGGGTTGGCTCACAGATGGGGAAGCAGTAAAGCAGCCGGTACCCAGGCAGTGAGGGAGAACGGGGACGGAAGGTCGGGGCATCCCTGCGTGTGTGTGCTGTATGCGCGCGCGCGCGTGTTTCACTTGTACGGGAGCCCCTCCCACATCCAGTCATGCGGCTATGGCTGGCTCAGCATGGTGCCGCAGTCAGCATTGTTGCATATTTAATGTACTGATGAGAGCTTCCACCTGCTGACACAGGAAATGTGACAGAACAATACCCGCCCAGAACCCCATCCCCTCTACCGTTCCTACCCCGCCCCTTCCATATAATGTAGTCAAACACCAGAGCAGAACACTTTACATCCATCCAGCCATCACCTCTTTTGTCTCGCCCCACCGTGACTGCCGTCATGCACTTCAACTATCAAAAAAAACGAGTGTGTCACACGGTGTTGGATCTCAGTCATCGTCATTGTGTTTGGCTATTAAAACCACACTGGATTTCTTTTCTTCTATTTAATTTCTGAGGGTTCTGAAGATATAACCGTATTTTCCGCACTATAAGGCGCACCGGATTATAAGGCGCACCCTCAATTAATGACATATTTTAAAACTTTTTCCATATATAAGGCGCACCCTCAATTAATGGCATATTTTAAAACTTTTTCAACCACAATATAGTAATACTCAAAGTAATAACAATAATAAGTCAAACAATAACTCTAAACTCTCAATAGCATAATAACTCAATGTCAATATGAGCAACCTTGTTCAACTGTAAACACACAAAAGAAACAGGTAAAGCTTAAATACTTCATCAGTTCATTTCCCATCTATGAATCCCAATCTCAATCTCTCAAAAACAGTTTTAAAATATCATAGTGTTATCACATTGGTCAATGCAAAAATAAAATAGTTATGGTTCAAGAATATATATATTTTTATTGTAATGATATAACATTTTTGCCATAGAATTAGGGTAAAATCAAGGCATAGTGTAATCAGAAGAGTATTAATTTATATACCTATATCCATAAAAAAAGACTAATTATAATGTTATTCTCGTTTTAATATTAAAAGTTCAAAAGAAAATAGTCCAAATATGAAATACGTAATAAAGTGGGCATTTATGTACAGTAAGTAAATATCATAATGTCACACAAATAATGATGGAGTATGAAACTAATGTTTGGACTTTTTTGGTGAGTTTTTTTTTTGGAGACAGTTCAACGCAAACTGGGTGAAATATACTAAATAATGTATATAACGTTACAAGATTACATAATGATTCCATCCTTCCACTCATCTATCTGTTGATCCTTCCTTCTACCCATCCATCCATCATCCATCCATCCATTATACCACAGCGTCTCAAGAAACATACAATTTAACAAAGATGTGCAAAATGGTTCACTTGTTTTTTTTTTTTTTTTTTTTTTTTTTTATGAGCCATGCAAGATCTGAGCCCTTAAAAAGCACCTTTAGCCTTGAAGTATGCTAACTAACTCATTTATGCATATGTTTTACATTATTCAACCTAGTCATACAAACTGACATTTTTCTCCCTTTTTGAACATCAAAAATCCCAAAAATGGACCAATACCGCCAATGGCTAAATCCAAAATGATGATTTCAACCAGGCTGGTATTTTAAGTCTTGCACATGCAGACAGGGCGACTAAATACAGTAGTCTAAACTTACTGCATCCACCAGCTGGACTATGGCTCTTCCTTCTCCACGCTATCCATTAAGCAAGCATTTAATCACTGCACCATTTACTGGAAACTCTTGTCTATCAGCAATGTGTCCATTGGTGGCGAAATTGGGGCAGAACAGTCAAGATGCTACTCGAAACTTCCCCATTAGCGCGCAATAAAAACATGATGCTAAATGAAGTTGACAGTGATACTATCAAAAAGCACCTATGGCTGACTCGTACACAATACTGACTCGTGCTGAAGCAGCATCTCCACCATGCCACTCTGTGAATGTTTCTGAAACACTGAAGCTTAAGACCACACACAGCTGGAGTTCTTGTCAATGGGCGGTAAATGCCTCCGATTTGCCCTACCTGCTATACGTGTCCAGTTTTGTTTTTTTCATTGAAACCCAAGGCCTCAAACATTCAGACCAAAGTGGAAATGTGCCAAATTCTCCGGATCCGCATTTCCGTGTAGCAATTATAAACTGGAGTTTTATGTCAACATGCTACTTTATTTCCAGCTAAAAACGCAGACACCGGTAAAGTTAAGAGACGGAAGTTCTTCCTGATTCCACAGAATTTGGCAAAACTACTGCCGCCCATGCCGGTAAATGAATAAAACCGCACTATGCGGATTCGTGAAATCTTTTACAAATAAAGGGCTGAGAATTTGTGGGTTCAAATTGCCCTTGTTACGTGTAGACGAGGCCTGAAATAACAGGACTCAACAAGACTTCTTCAAGGTGGCAGCTCAAATTACAGATTTGTTCAAATTATAAGACTACATATTCCACAGTCATAGTGATTTACAGTACAGTGCAGTCATTTCGCTAACAGGTTTATGATAAACTGAATTCAGTTGGTTGTCAAATGTCCGACCTGAGATACATACTTCTTTACATTCCATAGTTGCTCTTGTTCATATGGGCATATAAAGAAGTATGTCCCCCAAGTGGGCCACGGCTCTTGGTGACATCAGGTCTTGGCTCTTCGGATCCCCTCCAACATGTCATCCATCCTTCCAGCCATCCATCTTTTCTATTCGGCGTAGTCTCAGATGGTGAGAGTCTGGGAACCATTGAGCGGTCTACAGCCACAGTTTTACAAAATCCAACGTCCAAGCCATTCTACTTGCTTTACACTTCTCTACTAGGCTCTACACCAGGGTTGTCCAAACTTGGTCTTGAGGGCTGCATGTTTTCCAGGTTTGTTTCCCCGACACACCTGATTCAAATGATCAGCACATCCGCAAGCTCAGCAGAAGCCAAAAAAGGATTGTGATCATTTGACTGAGGCGAAATAAACCTGTAAAACTTGCGAGATACTGGCTCTGAGGACCAACTTTGGACACCCTCTGCACTACATCAAAAAACATCGCTTCTCCACTGCCACTACCCGCAAAATCCATGTGGATATCGGGGCAGAATGCATTTATCCCCCATATGCAAGAAACCGGGCTACAGTGCAGTAGGCCTGAAGGCCTCTTCATGAAACCAGAAAGCTTTAACTTGAGCACAACAAATATACATACAGTAGACAATCTAAGGATTTAGCCTGAGACTAGAACCCGAGGGCTGAAACATAGCACCGAAACTGCATTATTAATGACCTCGTACTAAAACGGCGGGACTAAAAGTTACGACTAACCTGTTAAAGGCTAAGAATGCAGTGTTAAACCTGACGACTAAATGTGTCAGCGATAAGGTTGCAGGAGCATACTGAAACCCAGACTAAGCCATACGCCTAAAAATTGCAGAGCTATATATTTCAGAGGTCTATACATTACTAGAACATCTGGCGAGCTTGTCATCAATCAGCATTGGCACACACTTCACCTTGAGTGTCACACCCCACTAGTGTTGTGTGTGTGTGTGTGTGGAGGGGGGGGTGAAAGGAGGAAAATGAGGGAGATGTTGCACTTACCTACTAGCAGATGTTGGATTGCACCACGCCACAACGCCACATGCGCATACACACATCCGCCATCGCCAATTAGATCTCTGCACCCACTCTCAGATGCATCAAGGCAGAGTCCAAGGAAGAAAGAAAGAAAGAAAGAAAGAAAGAAGGGAGGGAGAAAGGGAAGGAAGGAAGAAAGAAAGAAAGAAAGAAAGAAAGAAAGAAAGAAAGAAAGAAAGAAAGAAAGAAAGAAAGAAAGAAGGGAACAAGGATGGAAGGACGATGGACAGAGGGAAGGAAGGAAGGATGGAGGGAAGGAAGGAAGGAAGGAAGGAAGGAAGGAAAGAAAGAAAGAAAGAAAGAAAGAAAGAAAGAAGGGAGGGAGAAAGGGAAGGAAGGAAGAAAGAAAGAAAGAAAGAAAGAAAGAAAGAAAGAAAGAAAGAAAGAAAGAAAGAAAGAAAGAAAGAAAGAAAGAAAGAAAGAAGGGAACAAGGATGGAAGGACGATGGACAGAGGGAAGGAAGGAAGGATGGAGGGAAGGAAGGAAGGAAGGAAGGAAGGAAGGAAGGAAAGAAAGAAAGAAAGAAAGAAAGAAGGGAGGGAGAAAGGGAAGGAAGGAAGAAAGAAAGAAAGAAAGAAAGAAAGAAAGAAAGAAAGAAAGAAAGAAAGAAAGAAAGAAAGAAAGAAAGAAAGAAAGAAAGAAAGAAAGAAAGAAGGGAACAAGGATGGAAGGACGATGGACAGAGGGAAGGAAGGAAGGATGGAGGGAAGGAAGGAAGGAAGGAAGGAAGGAAGGAAGGAAGGAAGGAAGGAAGGAAGGAAGGAAGGAAGGAAGGAAGGAAGGAAGGAAAGAAAGAAAGAAAGAAAGAAAGAAAGAAAGAAAGAAAGAAAGAAAGAAAGAAAGAAAGAAAGAAAGAAAGGAGAGAACAAGGAAGGAAGGATGATGGACAGAGGGAAGGAAGGAAGGAAGGAAGGAAGGAAGGAAGGAAGGATGGAGGGAAGGAAGGAAGGAAGGAAGGAAGGAAGGAAAGGAAGAAAAAGAAAAATAAAGAAAGAAAGAAAGAAAGAAAGAAAGAAAGAAAGAAAGAAAGAAAGCAAGAAAGAAAGAAAGAAAGAAAGAAAAAAGGGAGGGAACAAGGAAGGAAGGACGATGGACAGAGGGAAGGAAGGAAGGAAGGAAAGGAAGAAAAAGAAAGAAAGAAAGAAAGAAAGAAAGTAAGAAAGAAAGAAAGACTCTCATTCTTTTCAGAATTTTTTCCAAACAAAGGGTGCCCTCGGGCATGTAGAAAGCATGTAGACACACAAACACACACACACACAAACACACACACGCAAAATAGTACAATCTCAAAAACGTATGATATGGGTATGGATGACTTCAAAAGTTAGGGGGTTGGCGGTAAAGCAGACACGCAATCGTGTGTGTGCACACACACAAGTGCACACAGCATTTTCTCAGGGATCAATAGCAATTAATAAGCAAATGTACAACGGCTGACTTGTGCTTGTAATGAATTGAACCGTTGATGCGTTGGCCATTTAACTCATTTAATCCCAAAGACATTTTTACTGTGTATTTTTTTTCAACTCTTTTTCACGTAGTTGGATAGTGATTTAAGAATAAAGTAATTAATGGACAAAAAAGATCGATTACTTCAAATTGTAAAAGTACAAAATAATTGATTACTTTAGTTACTAAACTCAATTACTTTGCCTGTTAAAGCACGCAGGTAATTCATTACCTTAGATCGCTTAAGTATTCAAGTAACAGAATACTCCAAGTTCAAAACTACCAAAGTATTTGATTACTTTAGGTACGAAAGTAAACTTTGCTTGTTAAAACACTTATGTATTCCATTGCCCCAAGTACTTAAGTATTAAAGTAACAGATTGCTCCAAGTACAAAAAGTACAAAAGTACTTGATTACCATGGGTACAAAAGTTGATTACTTTGCTTGTTAAAAAACTAAAGTAATCAATTACTTTAGCAGCTTACGTAATAAAATACTTGATCACTTCACGTGGTAAAATCACTAAAGTCATTGATGACTTGAGGTACTAAAGCAGATTATTTCATGTATTAAGAGTATTAAACAATCAATTATTTTAGATACATAAGTACTAAAGCAATTGTTAAATTTGGGTCATAAAAGTATTAAAACAATCAATTACTTTAGGTACCATAGTTGATTACCTTATGCATTAATTAATTGTTTTAGATCATCCTAAACTGTCACTTACCTTTAGTAATAAAAATACTAACAAAATTGACTTCTTAAGTACTAAAGTAGCCTATCTTATGGATTGAATTTTTAAAGTAATTGATTACTTTACTTACTAATGTTGATTATTTTATTCAAATACTAAAGCAATCAAATATTTTAAATACTTAACTACGAAAGCAATCGATTACCTTTGATAATAAAAATACTTAGGTAAATGGTAACTTTACGCATTAAAGTAATAAAACAATTATTTGATTGTTTTGTTACCATTGTGTTTAAAGCAGCTCCATCTACTGGATGCATAACTCAACCCCGGCCGCTACTGTAGCTTCTATTCTATGCACCTTATAATGCGGTGTGCCTTATACATGAAAACACTTTTAAAATAGGCCATTCATTGAAGGTGCGCCTTATAATCCGGTGTGCCTTTTAGTGCGGAAATTATTGTAAACTTCACAGTCATAACGGCCCTCCAACAGATTCTAGAAGTACAATTTAGTCCACAATTAATTCGGGTTTGACACCGCTGTACTATACTAAGTAAATAAGTGACTGGAATTGAATGTCAGGACTCTTTAAAAACAAACAAACAAATGTTCAAACTATGTTTCTGGGAATGAATGAGGTAATGATTACAGCAAAATTTGCATGCGATTAAAACGAACAAACAGGTGTTCCGGCCGTGCTCCTCCATCAAGTACTTGCTTGAACATTTCCAACAATGCAGACAAGACAGCTTTTATGTGCGAAATGCTCACCTTGAACACGTATGTGAAACTGCTGACACGGGACAATATTATCAAGAATAACGGCACATTTATTTTAATCCTTGACGTAAATAGACTTATGGAAAGATTGCGGGCATTGCGTCTCCTGTGCTCTGAACATAAATTGGGTCAGCGGATCAACTGCACCTGCACAAACTATATGAATATGTCATCCCTTGTGGTATTTTTCCTAACATTGCGTGAATAGCGCCACGGAGGCGGCACACATCAGAGCCGCCCGCCCAGTAATTAAACTAAAAGTCTCTACCATAAATCACACTCATCCGATCTCATTCCTTTCTTCCTTTGGTTTTCACTCGCTTTCCCGGGGAAGGAACAAAGCTTTAGTCAATCTAGTCAACGAGAGGAGAGTCACATGCCCAAAACGGAACACCGCGCGTCGCAAAAATACACACCATGAGAACTTCGATCTCATTCGAAAGATGTTGCAACATTACGACTCTTGATAATCGGCACCTTTATGAGGCAAAGAACCATATATGGTCAACTGCAATAAAAATGGACCCGTCCTTCGGAATGGGGTGGTGCAATGTAGGAAATAATGCAAAAAACAAAAAGTTATAATTCATTTGATGTATTTATCATCTCCATGCATTTTCACTGGTGGGTGCCCTATTAAAGGTCACATGGTGAGCGCATCTTTTTTCAGGAAAAATAACCCGACAACACCCCGGATTGGTCGCCACACAATTACAGGCTGATAGACAAACATTTCCTCTCATATTTGCTCCATCTGACCGGAAATTGAAATGATGTTTAGAAAGTACGAGAATGAAGGCAACATTTTCATTCATTCATTCATGCATTTTCATTCATGCAAGAAAAAACTGCACTCACTGCCAAAATATATTAATTACATATATATATATATATATATATATATATATATATATATATATATATATATATATAATATGATAATACAAATATTTAATATAATGATAATACTGATGACAACAATATAATAATAATGTTTGAATAAAGATATTTTATTCATCTCAGCAACTGAACAATGTCCATTTTATTCTACTTATTTTAATCTTTAGAACGCTAAAAAAAAGTCTATTTTATATGTTTGGCGCACCTGAATTGCATAAAAGAAAAA
This sequence comes from Hippichthys cyanospilos, assembly GCF_059441005.1. Taxonomy (NCBI): domain Eukaryota; kingdom Metazoa; phylum Chordata; class Actinopteri; order Syngnathiformes; family Syngnathidae; genus Hippichthys; species Hippichthys cyanospilos. Next base: position 33,786,247 of record NC_142370.1, on the reverse strand, counting down.
ATTAAAAATAGCCTTGTTTTAATAGGCAGCTTTTCTACAGAATATACAAGCAAGCTAAATTGAGAACAAAATAAAAATAAAACTTCCAGAAGGTAATGCCGGTGTCTTTATAATTACGCCTTCAGAATTCATACTCAAAATGGAAGTTTGACCGCCACTCTCACGAATACCTCTACAGCATGCCCACTAACAGCTGCCTGCGGACTATAAGCAGCCCAGCCATGCCCGGCTGTCTCCAACTGGGCCCGGTCACCTGACACTTTGCCACCTCCAGCATCTCGGCAGGAGCTTTGACGAGACAGCTGAGCGCCGCTGATCTCCGCGGTATTTGCGTGGTGGGTAAAATTAGCCGGGGAGGCGAATGGGAGGACATGCATTACGCTTTTGGAGCTTTTGCTTGAGACTATTATTAAACCCCTCTTCCCTCTCTTGAGGGTCACGCACACGTGTCTTTGGATGGAGATCAGGTCTGGATGAATAGAATGACACGTCGTAAGGACACGGAGATTGGATTTTCAAACAGTGGTAAAAATATAAACCCCTACCTGATCAATAAATGCAAACAAGGCACACCACAGACTTAACCGGATGGCTTTCTTAATTCCCAGCAGCAATTACACCTTCAGACAGCGTGTAAATTTAATTCAATCTGTTTAGTAAGCTTGTACGAGTTTTAGTAACGTGTTGAGTCCTAAGCACAACATCGGTAATATTAGTCAGTGTGTTTATTGTCATGCGCACAGTGTAGAACAAATTCCACCACATGGTGAAAATCTTACTTTGCAGTATTTACCAGAATGTGATAAATATTAGAAGCAAAGTTTAGAACACACGCCTGCACGAATGTGGTCAAAATAAGTACCAAGTTAAGATAAAAATGGTGTCCAACTTATGTCCAAAAAATGTCGTGAAAATAACTACCAAGTTAAGACAAAAAAAAAAAACGGTTTAAAACACGTGACCATATGAATATTGTGAAATTAAGTACCAAGTTATGACAAAAAATGGAGTGAAACTTATGTCCAAAAAATGTCATGAAAACAACTACCTAGTTAAGACAAAAAACGGTTTAAAACACGTGTCCATTTGAATATCGAAAAATTTAGTACCAAGTTAAGACAAGAAAAAAAAAACGGTGTAAAAACAAGAAGTAACAGAGCATAAGCATGAATCATAAGTGGGTAGGTTTTGTACTGACACCTCCAATAATGTGCAAGCGTGCATAGTAGATGAAATAACCTGCACGTCTGCATGGTCGGTTAAGTACGGCTATTTACAAGTGGTGTGCAAAAGAGGCGCGGCATAATTACTGCAAAAAACTCCGAAATAAGGTGCAAGTATGATATGTGTGAGAGGGATTTGATTTATGTTCATTCACGCTAATTAAAAGAAACACAGCCAACCCTTGACCTTTTCACCCCGGCTGAAAGTGCCGAGGCGGCGTTTTCCACCACGTGCGTTGCGCGCTGCACTATTGCGACAAAAGACACGGCGTGTCTCAAAGGTACGCAAAAAAAATGAATGAAAGTCACCCACATTTACATCTGAGAGGTGATATGGAGAATTAAAGCGCACGCATGCATATATTGAGTTCGGACTCGTAATGATCCCACTTTGATTTCACCATGCGAATAAAGAGACACTTGGGCACCTACCTAGCGATCCGAGAGGTCCGGATGAGGCGGGCCGGCCCGTACGGAGTGAGGCGGACGCTGCGGGCGCCGGCTCTCCTCCTCCTTGCCGGGAGCTGATTCAGCGATGGAGAGTTTAAGGATGCGGAGAGGAAGAGGAGTGAAAGAGAGGACAGGAGCGAAAAGGAAAGGGTCATGGGACTTGCCTCGCCTCTCTCTCACTCTTGATGGTTATAATGAGAGGAGGGGGAGGCAGGAAAGAAGGAAGGCAGGAAGGAAAGGGGGAAACCAGAAGGTGGAGGGTGACCCAGTGGAGGCAGAAATTGATGGCAAAAAAAAAAGAGCCAATAACCACTGAGAGGTTTGTGGAAGAGGAATGGCTGTGAAGTGATGACTGAGCAGTGAAATGTGTCAGCTGTCCGTCCACGTCGGACGGAGGACAAGCGGACGAGGAAGGGAAGAAGGAGATGGAGCCAGATAGTGAGCGAACGCTGGCGGGGCTGAAGGACAAATGGGGACGAGAGGGGGGAATGGCGGTGGGGAAAGGGGGGGGCACACCACATGCAGGATGGAACAAGTAAGACAAAAGAAGGACAATTGTTTGGGCGTATGAAAAAGGTAAGAGAAGGACTACGAAAGGTACCAAAGGTGCCAACAACTTCATGTGGGAACAAAATGGCTTAAGGAGTTATGGAAATATCATTTCGAGGTTCCTCAGTGGAGATCCCAGGATTTACAGTATATTAAATAGCTAAATAATAACATGATAAATTTGATAAAATAACAAATATAGCAAGTACTATTCAACATTTAGGACTATTTTTCCTGATGTGAAAAAAGGAAAACACACTACAACAATATTCTCAAAACAGAAGACTGATTCTCAATCCGCAAAATAAAATACAAATCGCAAAAATATAAATATAAATAAATATATATATATATATATATGTGTGTGTGTGTGTCAATGCTTCTCAATTACATTTTGCAATGCCCCCCCAGAAAACATTGTGCCCTCACTTGCCACCCTGACCATAAATATTATCTATACAAAATTACATAAGAATACCTAAAACTGTATTTTGTTTAATATTGACAGAAGGAAAAAGCAATATATTAAAAACGTTCAATGACGGTGAACTATTTTATCTCAGCATTGATCGAAATTCTATTTTACTCTATTCAAAAATCTGTTCAACACATTCTTACCATCCCGCTAACAAGTCTTATCACCAAAACATGCGCTAATGAATAGAATGTAGGTAGAATTGAAGGTCAGTTGACATCATGACTAAAAGTTAAAAACAAATAAAAAAATAACATGATTTAAATACGACTGGCACCTTTGAGAAAGAATCTCAAACATTGCTTACTCATTTTTGTCGGCCTTCTCATCCCTTTGCCATCATTGCCCCCTTTGAAAAAAAGTCCTCCAGAAAAGAGTGGATAACAATATGTAAAAGCCTCCAAAATAACTTCAAATATTTGAGCGAAATAAAAGCTTGTCGGCCGCGGTTGAATCAGCCGAGTGTTAAAGGTTAAGCCAAGGCGGGTTAAACAGAATGGAGTTAAAAGGGTGTCATTTTGGTAAAGCGGGAAAAGAAGGGGGTTGGGAGAGGAAAAAAAAAAGGGGGGGGGGGGGGTGCGGAGAAAAAGAGAGAGAGGTGGAGGGCGATCAGAGGAAAGCCCTACTGTCCCGGGGTTTTTATACCAAGGTACAAGCAAGGGGCTCACAGCCCTTCACCGGCCAGCCAGCCCGGCCATGTTACACTGCCTTATTTAGTGAACGGTGGCAAAAAATAGCCTGGCCAGCGGGGGGCGGGGCCGGGGCGTCAATGTGGGAGTGACCGGGCGGGGAAGATTTAAGGTGGGAAAAAGCACGTCAATGAATGCTGTAGGTTAAACGGTATTTTGACCAATTTGTGACTCATTTTTTTCCATGTCATTCCGGCAGTATTTTAGCCAAGGGATGGCACACTCAACACTGAACTTTGACATATTGTCGACATCTGGGTGAAATTTCAGCTCCCTCGTGGCTTCTTTTAATGCTTCCCTTTGATGTGAAATGCCTTTGATGTCAACATCAAAGGATTGGACCCCCTGTGCAGTATTTTGACCATTTCGGGTCATTTTCTTCTACATTTTCCTCGCAGTATTTTAGCCAAGGGATGGCACTCTCCTGGTGGTGTGAAAACTAAGAGGTCGTGCCATTATGAACTTTGACATGCTGTCACCATTTGGGCCAAATTTCAGCTCCCTGGTGTCGTCTTTCATAACTTTCCCTTTCATGTGAAATATCTTTAATGTAAAAATGAAAGGATTGGACCACTTATGCAATATTTTGACAATTTTTGGGTCATTTTCTTCCACATCATTCACACATTATTTTAGCCAATGGATGGCACACTTCTGCCAGTGTGACAACTAAGAGGTCGCGCCATGTTGAACTTTGACATGCTGTCACCATTTGGGCCAAATTTCAGCTCCCTGGTGTCGTCTTTCAAAACTTTCCCTTTGATGTGAAATATCTTTAATGTAAAAATGAAAGGATTGGACCACTTATGCAATATTTTGACCATTTTTGGGTCATTTTCTTCCACATCATTCACACATTATTTTAGCCAATGGAACGCACACTCCTGCCAGTGTGATAAGTAAAAGGGTCGCGCCATGTTGAACTTTGACATGCTGTCACCATTTGGGCCAAATTTCAGCTCCCTGGTGTTGTCTTTCAAAACTTTCCCTTTGATGTGAAATATCTTTAATGTAAAAATGAAAGGATTGGACCCCATATGCAATATTTTGACCATTTTTGGGTCATTTTCTTCCACATCATTCACACATTATTTTAGCCAATGGATCGCACACTCCTGCCAGTGTGACAACTAAGAGGTCGCGCCATGTTGAACTGTGACACGTGGTCAAATTGGGTCAAATTTCAGCTCCCCTGTGTTGTCTTTCAAAACTTTCCCTTTGATGTGAAATCTTTAATGTAAAAATGTAAAAGAATGGACCCCTTATGCAGTATTTTGATCATTTTTGGGTAATTTTCTTCCACATCATTTACACATTATTTTAGCCAATGGATCGCACACTCCTGCCAGTGCGACAACTAAGAGGTCGCGTCATGTTGAACTTTGACACGCTGTCACCATTTGGGTCAAATTTCAGCTCCCTAGGTTCTTCTTTCAATGCCTTGCTTTAATGTGAGATGTCTTTGATGATCAAACGATTGGACAAAATAGTGCACAAGAGCAAATAAACATTTCTCTGTCTGAGGCAAAAGCATGACGTTGGTGAATGCCATTTCACACGACGTTGCCGGCACGTCTAAGTGGTTTTGCAACATGCCCGACTGCTTTGAGGCCCCACACACTGCTACTACAGTAAATACCGAAAAATACTTCTTTTCTTTCTGCCCTTCGCATAACCCTCCCGGTGATGCCATGAAAGTTCCCGGGAGTCCATTTTTTTTGAGCTGCCGAGTGAAATGGCCTTCTAGATGAATGTTTTTCGCAGCATTACCTGATGGCAGGGAAGCAGAGTGGACACAGTGTACGGATCTTTTTAATCTCTCTGATGCTTGCCGGCGGCGGGCCTGCAAAAAAAGGAAACGTGAAAAGTGTATTTAAGATCCAAGGGGGCAAATATAAAGGCTCAAAAGAATGTGTGACAAACATAAGACAATGTGTCAGACTGTATTTTGTGGTGAGTTGAATTTGGATAGGCAATATGTGTAGAATATGAGTAGGTTTTGTATTTTTCTTTCATGAGAATATGAAGATGAGCAATTGGGGGATTTGTTTTGTTCTCGTTATTTCGCCCTGATTTTCTTCAAACACGTTATTAAATAAACAAGCAAAGGCTCTATTAGCATTAGCAAAACAAAGCTAACTCGCTGTATACAGAAGTGTGTATTAAAAAGCAGTGCTCCTCAATTATTTTTGCCCAAATAAGAGAAAATATTTCACGCCCCTGCCCACTCGCCACAGTGACTATGGATAAGAATATTATATACTTGAAATTGTATGCTTTTTAACGTTACAAAAGGAAAAAAAAGCCATAATAATCAACATTCAAAAAATGTTAACTTAGCTTATTTACAGGGTTTATACAGGCTACAGGTTAGTCTAAAACCGAAAAAAAACCATGTCTCTAATCAAAGTGGCTGAAATAAAAAATGTCAGTCCGTATTTGACTCAATAAGCTGCCGCCAGTTGTTTCTTTTTCTGTTTTTGAACTTTAAAATTAAATATTTGTTTTTAAAATAGCTTACCAGGCACAAGGCACCAACTTTGCCATCAAATAAATTCATATTCAAGCATTTACGAATAAATGTGTGTTGTTTTCAACCTCAACCCATTTTGACAATATACTGTATAGTACATTTTTTTATGCTTTTTGTTAGATGTGTCTTGATCAGTGGCCCAAATTGGGTCGAAAACGACACTGAGGGGTTACTGCACCACATATTCAAAATAGTGTTTAAAAACAAAACAGATTGTGTTCAATGAAGAAAAAAAGAGATGTAATTTTGTTACTGTGATATTTTTGCTGTTATCACAACGTCAGAGTCTAATATAATATATATATATATATATATATATATATATATATATATATATATATATATATATATATATATATATATATATATATATATATAAAATGTAAAGTATGAATGTCACATATTCCTATGAATAAATTAACGTGAGAAGAAACTAACCATAGATAAGCACATTTTAGATTAAATACGCGAAGATATATTCGTCTTTTTGTAAGTTTGCAAGGTCAAATCTTGCAGTTGTGGACTTACCAAGAATCAGGAAGTGATTAAACGCTAACCTCTGGTGCAGGTAATAAAAACAAAGATGTTTGAGGTCACGGTGAGCAGCAGACGACAGCTTAATTAATATTCACAGACGCATTTTTGAGTGACATTTCAGCTGGCGTGTTGATGAGCAGTGATGTCGTGTCAGCGTTTTTGCTTCAGTAACGACTATTGGTCGCATGCGGAAAGAAAAGAATCATTTTGTCCAGAAATATTGTCAAGGAGTCTTTGAAACTGTAAAATCGCCAGCGGCACTACGCGGCGACATTATTTTATGTTTGTATGTGACGTCAGACGGTGGTTCTCTGGGGATACTTGAAGGTACTCCAGGAGGTACTTTAGATTTGAAATAACAAAAATAAACATGAAAAAATCCTTTGAAAATGATTATTGAAGTAATCAAATGTTTAAAGGAAAATATAAGTTAATGTAACAAAGTTTTTGCTCAAAAGGTCATTCAATTTTATTATTTAAAAAAGACAGATTGTCCCCCATACTAGAATGGTACGGCCCAATCTGTCACGTGACCTCTCGTTACCTGTCAATTTAATGATTTATATTTGCGAACAGATTTCGACTAGAATCCTAAAAGAGGACACTTTTAATTTGAATATTTTTCTGTGGGATAATATGTCAAGTATTTATAATTATTATTTTTGTGAAAAGTTCCGACACTTTATTTGTGATTATTTTTTGCGGACAAATATTCATTAATAAGTAATTATTTATTTTCGGAACAGATATCTACTTTAATCCCATATGAGGACAGTTTAATATTTTTATGTGAAAAAATATTTATAGTTATATCTTTTTGAGAATTGGTCTGACACTTTATATTGTTAACATTTATAAATGATTAAGTTATTTCTTTTTGATAACACATCTCTTCTTTGATCCAAAATAGGACATATAGAAGCAAGAAGCAAGCAGACCGAACCAATGTCTGAATCTATCCATGGTCACAAACAGGGCATTAAGATGAGATTTATGCTCCGTTAAGAGTTCCTAAAGCGCTCCAGTTTGTATTGTTTATTCACCTGTGCTATCTTATTTTGGAATATCCGCTTTTGATTTCTTTTTGATAACACATCTCTTCTTTGATCCAAAATAGGACATATACAAATGAAATTTGAAAGGTTCTAAAGTTGAATCAATCAGACACTGATGGGATATACGTTTTTTGTTTATTTTTTTTAACCCCCAAAATGCTTTCCACTGGATAACGTGTACTTGACTGAAAACATATTTCACAGAGGGTACATGATGAAAAAAAAAGAGAATTTAAAAGCGATCGTAAAAGCTATTTTTGCAAAATTCCCAGATTTTTTTGATCATTGCAACAATTTAAATTTAAAACTGGTTATTATTTTGATGTTTTTAGGGGAAAAAAAGTGATTCCAAAGAAAATTTCTGACTGGATTATGTTTGGTCATACAGTTGTTGGATACGTTTAGTCGAATCTTCATGGGAGATACCACAAACTACATTGTCTTCAGCCCACCCTTTACAAATCATTTTCCCATAACTATCTTTGAGTATTGTAAGTTTCCATCATGTTATGAGTGTGAAAATGATGGTGGCGTACCATTTAGAAGTGAGACTTTCACCCTGCTGTGTGATTTAGTGAGTAGGGTTTGGCCAATCTGCGCGGCTGCCTAAATTATGAGCCGTAGACAGGCCCAGTGTAATGTGTCAGCTGCAAATCAATGAACACGTCTAAATATAGACTTGTCTCACGTAACGCTGACACCATCGCCGCCACCGTGGACACGCCGTTTTTATATTTTAATACAAACCCTGCCAATGGAAGAAAGAGTGACAAACACGGCTTTACTACTTTACATTTTTTTTCAGTTCATTTGGTGGCCCCGTGCACTGCTACCAAAGTGCCTTTGAGCAAGATTATCCTCAGTTTACTTCCCTAAACGGCTGTCAAATGCATGCGCAACTTAGCACAAATATCGCTTCACATTCAGCTTCACTTTGGCCCACGTTTTGGTTTTTTTTGTTACGACAATAAAACTCTTGATAACTTGATTGCCAAGTCTACCGTTTGCCCTTTTTCTTTGTTGCTTTATAATATAATATAATATAATATAATATAATATAATATAATATAATATAATATAATATAATATAATATAATACAATACAATATAATACAATACAATAATAATATAATATAATATAATATAATATAATATAATATAATATAATATAATATAATATAATATAATAAATATTTATTAACAAATAAATATTATATCAAATATATTTTCACGATAAGTATGGTAATGGGGTGAGTGGGTGGGCGGAAGTGGATTGAATCAGTTGGGTGTTAGCGGCCAGATGAAATGCTCCCAGCAGATTTTGTTAAGCAAGATTGTACCTTATTATTTTCATTAAAAGAAGCAAGCAGGCCGAACCAATGTCTGAATCTATCCGTGGTCACAAACAGGGCTTTAAGATGAGATTTATGCTCCGTTAAGAGTTCTTCAAGCGCTCCAGTTTGTATTGTTTATTCACCTGTGTTATCTTATTTTGGAATATCTGCTTTTAATCTGAAAGGCCGCACTGTATTTCCTGTTTAGGTTCCCCATTCATCATTTAGGTTTTAGCAGTGTTCATGTTTGCCCAGTTTGTATTGTTTATTCACCTAAGTTATCTTATTTTGAAACATCTGCTTTTAATCTGAAAGGCTCCATTGTATTTCCTGTTTACGGTCCCCATTCATCATTTAGGTGTTAGCGGTGTTCATGTTTGCCACGGCAAGAAAAGAACTAGCAGACAGACCCAACGTTTGACTCCATCCTTTTTTAATTTACATTTATTTTGTGTTAAGAATTCTACGAGCGCTTTAGTTTTTTATGTTCAATTATAGCTTACTTTAAAAATGTGTGCTTTTAATCTGGAAAGCCGCGTTTTCATTCCGTTTCCCATTTCCACCGTCCCCAAACTGATTGGCTGTCTCGCGTCTTGTTTAGATGTCGCCTATCCCCCAATCCCGCAAACGTCATTGACTGCAATTTTAATGCGTCGCCATCGTAGTCAAACTCAACCAAGCATTATTTATTTTAGCTGCGACATAAAGACTTAAGAGCCGAATGCGAAAAACAAACATTAAGCTATAAATATTGTAGTAGAAGTAAAAGTAGTTTTATGAATCATTGACTTCATTTCAGCAAGATTTCTAATTTTATGGAGCTTTTTAAATTCGTTTTTCTTTTTTTTAATCAATTCCTTTGAATTTTTGCAAGTTAATTCCTGTCTTTCTGAGTTTAAAATATCTGACTGCATTTGAATGCACCATACGCCTGTCTCCTCACATTAGCAACTCGCGGACACTTGTGCACTAGTCTTTTACAACGACCAAGCTTTTTTTTTTTTTTTTTTTAAGCATCCTTAGAGAGTAAATGAATACAATTATTTAAATGTTATTTCCAGCCTTGCATTTACATCTGCAGGACATTGGACGAGAGCCTATTAGAAATATCCAAAATGTGTTCTGATAGGTGCTGGAGTGTTTAGCAATTAGCACCATTGTATTGTTGTGCGTGATCGAAAATGTCCTGGGGAGTCATTTGGGTTTTAATGGTATTCATCCGTCAAAGACCTTTAGACTGAGAAAAGCATTGACTTACCCTTTGCACATTTCATAGACGCACAGTACTTAATGTCAAGGTCAATCCCGTACAGTACAATGACAATACAACCAAGGAGAATGAAGCTAAACAACGTTGTATGGAGTTGCACAATTCTGGTTTAAATCGACCCGGATTGGTTTCATACAGGATAAGCGAGATAAAAATGGATCGGAAAATCGTGGCTCGTATTTGCAGCAGGTGTGTGTTCAGACACTAGAAAACACACAGCACGCATTTATCTGGTCGTCCCGCCTTGCTCGGGGCTGAGCAGGATCCACCAGGTGATCATTTCTCTGTGAATTAGAAGTGAGTAGAACCCATTAGGGCAGGTTGTTCTATATCCGTATCTCTCACGCAGTCAATTGAGCATGAATGTGCAAGAATGCGCACGCACACACGGCTGCTGCTGCCCGCAGACCGAAAAAAAGCTTCTTCTTCTACCAGATTTGCAAGTCGCAACACGTATGTCTTCATGTGATACGCCACCGATTAGTGAATAATTTTCAAGCAATTCGTCATACTTTTGACAGGATACAGACCTTTTTTTTTTCGGGTGTGCTTTTCAATACTGATGTCAAAGCTGTGTATTTTGGTCACGGTTTGGCATAATTGGTGCTTCAATAGTGGGATTTTAATTGGATGAATACACCATTGCAGGTTCACATTAATGCATTAAGCACATTTTTTTGCAGCATGGACGGATGGACGGATGGATGGATGGATGGATGGAGGGATGGATGGATGGATGGATGGATGGATGGACAAAGTGATGGAGGGATGGATAGTTGTGGCTAATGGATGGATGATGGATGAATGGATGATGGATGGATGTGGCTAATATCTGGATGGATAGTTGTGGCTAATGGATGGATGGATGAATGAAATGGATACAATCTGGATGTATAATATGACTAATAACTGGACGAATGGATGTATATGGCTAATACCTGAATGGTGAGATGGATGTGGCTAATATCTGGGTGTGTATGGCCAAAGACTGGATGATAGATGGACGAATGTTGCTGATATCTGGATGGATGGTTGTGGCTAATGAATGGATGGATATGGATACAATCTGGATGGATGGATGGATATGACTAATAACTGGATGAATATATTGATGAATGGGGCTACAATCTGGATGGATAGGGCTAATGACTTGAATGTTTAGATAAAAGTGGCTGATATCTGGATGGATGGTTGTGCCTAATGGATGAATGGATATGGATACAATCTGGATGGAAAAAAATGGCTAATATTTGGATGGATATGATTGGATGGATGGATGGATGGAGCTAATATGTGGATGGATATGGCTAATGATTGGATGGATGGATGTGGGATGGATGGAATGATGGATGAATGAAATTCCCGGTGGTGACAGAGGAACGTGCTTTACATGGATATCTCGGGGCAAATCGGCTCCATCCTACAGTCCAACTGATCCATGTTGGGTTGTTAAAAACACTAAATTGTCCATAGGTGTGAGAGTGTACGAATTTTCTTTGTGTCCAGTTACAGGCAGGCCAGTCCAAGGCACGCCAGAGATTTTGCCCAATGGGCGGTACTGACAACAAGCAGCATAAAAAATGGGCGGATACAATGCAAAACCGGGCACGCAAAAATCGGCAAATTCAAGCAAAAATAAAATGACAGTACATCAAGCGGAAGACCGAGGTCCCCACCGTGTTCGAGTCAAACAATCAACGTGTGTGTGCTGTCAAGTGCCAATCATGAACAAACCTCATTGAAGAGCCCCTTTTTTTCCCCCCGCCGGACAAAGATTCGGAAGGTGCACATCCACTTCCGAGAAGATGACCAAAATATCAGCGGAATGATAAAGCGAGCTGGGCCGAGGCTATTATAAAAGGAAAGAGGTGAGGTAGTAAGGGGTGCTTTGAGGGTTCGGGCATGCTCCTGAGGACATGGTGAGACGCGGCTGATGAAAGGCTATGGGGTCTGGCTGGGATAATTTGTTGAGATATAGGTGAGATAACAGCAGCTTCTGGGCCGCCGGCGCACTCCGCCGAGCCTGAGGCAGCCTGATAATATAAAGTGGCTTCTCGGAACCTTAAATCTCTCGCCACTTCCTCCTCGCTCCGTCACTCTTTGCCCGTCTCACCTGTTCAAAGTGTTGGAGGGTAAGGCCGCGCTAACATTTTTACACCATTTTTTTTTTTTGCAATCATCCTGAAAAGTTCACGTCAGCACAATTCGGCAGGAAAACGCCGGTACGCTCCAAACAAAATGGGCCCGATCCGGGACCGCATTTTCCTGCTCGCCGGCCCCCGAGGGTGAACATCGATTATAGCGTCAGTGGAATTTGAATGTCTTGAGATTTTGAAAACGTCACTTCACTTTTATTAGTGTCGTAATCAAGCTTGATTTGAAAAAGGATATACTTTCGAATTTACTTTTTTTCCGTCAAAATATGTTTTAATTACTGCCCTAATCAAGAGACGTTAATATAAGAAAAATGCGCGGAAAACAATGTAGATTGTAGAGAACTATCGTCACATGTATAGCACGAAACCACACGGTGAAAAAGATAAGCAAAAAGTGGCTACATGTTCCAATTAATTTGCTCTCAATTTGAAAAGATAAGTGAAAATAACACACTATTTACTCCGATAGTAGTTTTGTTTTCAATAATGTGCCCTGGAGTTACACTATTTACAATCATGAATAAAAGTAAACTTTGCTGCGTTGAAATTTTGAGTTTAGTATATCTGTATACCTATCAAATATTTGTGTGTTTTTTTCTACCATTTTTTTCTTTATTCAAGCCCAACATTTGGTGTTAACATAAGAAAAACGCGGAGAAAGGAATATGCACGGGAATTCCACTTGTGACATTTACGAATACCTTTCAAGGTTATAAAAAGGAAAATAATTGACAGACTTTTCCATCCTATTGGAAAAGTAGCGAGAAAATCCAGTCAAACTGAAAGTCAACCGACGTTTTTAACCTTCCCTGATTTCTTTTTCTTCCAGTCTTGCCTTGGAGCTCAGAGTTGCACCAGCTGCGGCTGAAACGTGATGCCGTCAGCCGCGGTAAGCGGAGCTCTGTTACTGAGGCTTGTAACAGCCGTACGGTGGCTATTTTAGCGTGGGCGCTTGTGGCTGTCACGTCCGATGCTGAGGGCAGCGCTGATCTGTGGCGGCAGGCGGGGCGCCGGACTTGTTAGTCCGGGCTCATACTCCACTGCGCCGCCATTACTGTTTATAGTTGCACCCGCATGCGCGTACTGTACACTATGTCTCAATGTCTGACATTGGCTTTTGCATGATCTCGTCAATGTGCTACAGCTGAAGATAAATTAGAGTTTTTCGGGACAAAATAAACACAAAGTAGTGCACTCCCAACACTATACTATGTTTTGTTTCACATAACGTCTTGTCCCATGTTGTCACCTATTTTTTGGCATCTGTTCTTTGTTTCTACCAATGGGTTTCTTTCAGCCACTCTTTCAATGTACTGTATGACTTGTCATATCATTACAGTGAAGCCCGGCGTCCCTGGCATACGTTTTTTTTCACGTTACGATGTGGAATACCGAGTTTTTTCGCTCCCTCTTGAAAGCATTTATCCCGCTTTACGATTCACATCAACAACTGTCGTGACCTGTGGGCTTGGTTGTGTTTGTTGTTTTGCCTCCCTCTTCAGGCGTTTTTAGGTAATTGCTCTTATTTTCTGCTGGCGTCAAACCGCCTCCGCTGCGACGCGTCACTACAACGCTGGTCTGCTCACAAAGTTGGCTGCCTAAAGACTTGATCTCGCGTGAGAGTGCTTTCATAATCGTATTTATATGTATTCTATTCAAACTTGAATTGGTTATCCATGAGTTTGATTGCTAGTGATATTAAAGAGAGGAGCAAGAAGATGATTTATATGGAAGTGAAGCTGGAGATAATCAAGAAATACGAAGAAAGCTAAGCTAGCCTAGGCTAGGCTACCCTTACTAGGAAATATGGCCATAACAAGCGTCACTCAAAGGTAAATAAATCCTTTATATATTTTTTATTTATGGTGTTATTTCATTGTATGCATGTATATTATATAAAAGTAGCACTTACTATAATATTTTGACACCAATTTTTAACATGTATATACAATTTTGATGTTTTTATCCGGCATTAGCGAATTAACATAGGTTTGAATTGCCCGCCTTACAGCGAATTTGCGTTACGATCCCAACCGCGGAACGGATTAATTTCATAAACCGGGAGACAACTGTATTTTATTTGTATTGGGTTTCCCTAATGCAGAGGTTCTTAACAGTGCACAAAAACAGAAAAAAAAGTTGAAAAAAAGCATACACACTTGCGTGCACGCGCAAACCTTGTACCATCCACTTCACACCTCTGTCCGTGACCCAGTACTTTCACATGATTAATTCAGCTTGATTCCACTTTATGCATTAAAATCCATCTCCAAAAGGTCAGCTCGGAGGAGCTTCCTCCATTTAGAATCGTTTAGGCGACTCAAGGCCAATTTCCACCCTGTAAGCTCACATGGCTGTTTAACCTACAACCTTCGAAAGAGTGCTGCTGCCCATTCAATTACTGTTAGGAAACTACTTAGCCAACAATGAGACATTGTAGCTTTGGGATTTACCTTGGAGGAGGTCATCAAACCGAGATTAAAAGACATTTTGGTATGTGGGTCAGAATTGCCCATGCAAAGTGAGAGCAGGGATTTTTCTTCAAAACAAATATTTTGCAGGACTGCATAAGAGAAATCTTATTTTTTTTAAAACAAACAAAAAACACAACAAATCACTTAAAAAACACTGAAAATATTAATTTTTATAAACCTAAATAACCCCTATATATATATTTTTTTTTTTTTTTTTTTAAACAAACAAAAAACACAACAAATCAATTAAAAAAATACTGAAAATTTTGAGTTTTTTTTAAAAATAACCCCTATATATATATATATATATATATATATATATATATATATATATATATATATATATATATATATATATATATATATATAAACTTTGACTATACTTATACTTATAATTTGAGGTTTTTTTAAACGTAATATATATATATATATATTACGTTTAAAAAAACCTCAATATATATATATATATATATATATATATATATATATATAAATGTGTACTTTGACAGGATATCTGATTATATTCCAACCTTTGAAAATTAATCAGAATGATGTTATATAGCAAGTAATGGGATATATGGGGAGAATATATGACAAAATATTCAATTTGTTCTTAAAAACCATCTCTGAATTTGTTCAATGGGGCAAAACAACAGAGCGGTAGTTTTAACACCATGATAATGTGATATTTTTGCTCGTGGTTATCTCACCGTCACAATCTGTGCCTTGTTCCACGCCCAAATGATTTTTGCAAAATATTGTATGGAGAGTTCTCCTGACAGTCACCTCTACTCTCAACTGAAGAAAGCTGCGAAGATAGAAGCCTGAGATCAAAATAGGACTTGTAAACATAAATTTCTCCGTATGTTTCCCCGCTCTGTTTTTGATGTCTCTTCTTCCTGCGTAGTTAAATATTTACATTACCCTGAAAGTGGTTGGTCTTCTCCTTGACCCGATAGCGTTAGCGGCCTAGATTTCCCTGATCAGCACTTTATTCTTCTTCTTTTGCCTTTTGCAAGGGGGCAGGGGTGGGGTTGAGGTGCCAATCCCACAATCCCTAACGCCGGGAACCGGGGGGGGGGTTGCGAGGGGAGACTTTATCATTGTCTTACTGTCCTTCAAGAATTACTACCACCTTCCAGAACCTGAGTCAGCATCAGATCACCTTTTAGAGAGAATGCTGTTAATGGACTCTGTTCATTTTAAACTACTTTGTAGCAGCAAGGTGGAACGCGCCGACGCAACGTTACGTCAAAGAAGCCAAGCCGAGAAAGCCAAAGGTTCGCCGATTGATCCATCGACAGATATTTTTGATTTTCTACTCACATCGTTTTGCGCGGGGACGACAAGAACTGGCCATTTATCAATCAAGCGCGCCGACGCCACAACGGACTCAAAAGACTGGAAGAAGTCCAGGCATCAACAAGAAATCAATCTTCTCACAGCTAATTCCCTAATTTGATACAAGCAAGGACATTTAGCGTCTCTTGACGCGCTCCCCGCTCGCACGTTATATTTTCAAGGTAGCTGCTATTATCTTAATCGATTTCTCAGTGGATGTTTATCAAAAAGTGGCAATTTGTTGGCAGAGAGAACTGGGGGGTGAGAGGTATGAAACCCGTTAAACACGCGAGCAATAGCAAGATCTGCTTCTTTATGGAGTAAGATCGCCATGGAAAAGATGTTTGCGCGTTCAACCATTCGTATGAATGCGACCGAATTGTTTCAATGAGTTTGAATCGTCTTCGTAAGAGTACGGCTCTAAATTGTGTTGAGTTTACCAAACGAAAGCTTGCGAGTGCAAAGTATTTCGCACGGACTTTGAAACACATAAATTCACATCTTTGCATGAATCGGCCCTTTGGATTTGTGGATCTGAACCTTGAATTTTCAGTTGGCTACGCAAATTAAGATGACATCACGCCAAGCTACCAGGTAAAACTGTAAAACTTTTAATCCTAATTAATCAATCTTGATTTGTTAGTAGATTTTCATGTGAAAGGAAAGGGATTTTCCCAAATCAACTGCAGTATTCGTGTCTGCCAGTAGAGGGCTCTAGTTGTTACAGAAACTTCCCAAAATGAAGCAATTTTCCATGCAATTGATCCCAAATGTCCACAAATGGCCTAAAAAAAAAGCTTAATTTGAGCACCACTAAAAAGGTACATGCATAATCCTTAAAATTGATCCACGTATCCAAAGGACAGATTCAAACAAAGACGTGAAGTCGTGTCTTGCGTAGACATAGTCACGCAAACCAAAAAAAAATGTTTGTTTTTTTTAATTTCCTTTTCATTTTACATCATCTAAGAGGAAATAGGACACAGCTGTTCTATGCTTCTGACCACACGTTTGTTCTGTACCGCATTTGTCCAGTCACATATTTGATAAAAAGGCGAAGCGGCGGATCTAATTTACGATCATTTCTGTCTTAAAAAAAAAAAAAAAATGCCACTGAACATTCACATATAAATATGGCCGACCTCTGCTTATTTTGCAACACTTGAATGGCGAGCGCGAAAAGAGTGCCAGCGGCAGCACTTTGGGGTTAATAAATGAGCCCCAAATGGAGATTGACCTCCAGAAGATACATAAGATGATTAAATATGTTGCTTTGACTCAGCACAAAATCAGAGAGCCTCATGACAACCTTGACATTCTAACTGAATGATTTGTGCGCTCTAATATAGTCCGACCCTCTTCATATGTCTCTCGTTCCGTGCTATCATCCGCTGTCAATCGTCGCTCATTTGTTAGCGATCGATGAGTAACACAAAGAAAGGAATTATAGCATATAAATGAGGAAAAATAAACGGTTCACACCATCAAGCGTTAGATGTTGACAGTGGAAGAAGATCGAAACGCAGGGACGCAAGAAGGTGAGGCTTGAGTGCACTCAAAGTAATTTGATGCAAACAAAAGTGCAACTGAGGTACACCAAAAACACAAGAATTAACAAAAGTTCAAAATAACAACGAACAAAACAAACGCTGGAGGGAAAAAGCAAAAAAAACTGGGCGTGGTGTCCACGAGACAAACGAGAAGACTAATAAGAACAGGACCTGACAAGGACAACTGAGTGCAACTGAGGTACACCAAAAACACAAGAATCAACAAAAGTTCAAAATAAAAACAAACAAAACAAACGCAGGAGGGAAAACGCAAAAAACTGGGCGTGGTGTCCACGAGACAAACGAGAAGACTAATAAGAACAGGACCTGACAAGGATAGAAAAAACAAACAGGAAACTTAATCACGAGCAACTAAAGAAAAAGGAGAAACACCCGGACAAAACGCTAAATGTTGGAGGGAGATGATTGGTTGACGCTAGGGCACAGGTGTGGTACTCCAGTCCTCGAGGGCCGGTATCCTGCCGGTTTTCTCTCCTCAACACACCTGATTAAAACGATTAACTAGGGGATGAGCGGACACTTTCGATTTTACGGGGGACAAACTCAAATCTAATCAAACCCAAAACTCACAAACGCAAACACAACAGACACCAAGGAAGTGATGGGAAAATGAAGCCACTTCAGATATTTTTGGGGGCTTCTCAAAGTGCGGTTCGCGGACCCCCGGAGGTCCGTGGCCTGACGTCAAGGGTCCGTGAAATATTTGTGTTATAATTTTGTATTATATTCGTTTAAATTCTTCTCATCCGCCTCGCTTGCCTTTCGGTATTCCGAATGAGGTCCGTCCCTCATGCATGAAGAAGGCTGTTTGACTGATACCGGACCTTCGCCAGCCAGCCAATTTTCATCCTCACACACGCGCGCAACATGCGTCAGACGCAGCAAATTCCCCTCCCAATGTTAATGCCTCAATTCCCACGCACGTGCCCAAAGGGGGGAGCGTTGAAAGGGACTGTCGGCGTAACCTTGTCCTCGGCTCCTTTTGTTCCACACTAATGTTGACTGTGGTTAAACGCAACACTGTTAAAAAAAATAAAAAAAAATGAAGACATGATCATTTCCAGCTATGCTCCATTTAAGTCCGTTTTTGTTACCAATAAATGAGACTTCTGCTGCAGAGAAAAATTAACAGCAATTCATATGAACGCAACTCATGACTAAACTGAGACACTTTTTACTTTGAAAAAAATGAAAACAATGGAACGTAACCTCAATTCTTCCAAATAAAATTCCCCATTGCTGACATTTACATTTTGATATGCTACATTTCACCTACTCAGGCTTTTACTGATGGGACTTTTCACAATTATACATAAAAAAATCATTGGATTTATGTCAAAAATTGTTGGTGTGAGATAAACAGATTCATTGCGATTCCTTAATTACAGTGAAGACATCAGGGAGCTGAAATTTTACCTAGATGGTGACAATATGCAGAAAGTTCAAATTGGCGCAACCATTTTGTTATCGTATTACCAAACGTTTACCACGCATTGGCTAAAATACTGGTGAAAATGATATGGAAGAAAATGACCCAAAATTGATCAAAATACTGCAAAAGGTTAATCCTCTGACTTTATACTTTCTGTGCACAGATGAAATTTGTTTTTATGCATCAGGCTTCCCGTGCTTGAGTTTTTGTGGCTCCCACCTGGGAGAGGCCACTGATTGGCTGTCATTGTGTTTGGCATAATCTGATAGGCTCCTGTTGTGGGTGGGAAGGCACAAGGAAGACAGGAAAATGGAAGCACATTTAAGAATTCTCTATGAAATGAAAAGCAAATTGAATTAAAAAAAAACACACAATGGCACACTTGATAAAAGTAGTCATATGGTTTATTTGTCAGTAAAAGCTAGCTTACCACAGAGGCATCTTAAGTTTAGCCTACCGCATCAATGCAAAGCACACAGCTAACTATAACAACAAAAATGCTACTGCGGTAAAGTTCTTGGCCAAACTAAACTAAAAAACTCTCCCCCCTTTACCTAAACAATAGCTGATGTTTTAGTTGAATGTAATTTTTTATGATTTGGTCATCAACAAAAACCGTATCATTCCTCCCGATGGTTGAAACTAAAGGCTTTAGGAAGGTTTTGGGACTAATCTGAAATAGGACAGAGTAAATGGGTCTAATGGCATCTGTTAAAAAACAAACAAAAAAATGTAATATGGACCACTTAGATTTTTGCTTATTACTTTGAGTATTACTATATTGTGATTGAAAACGTTTGAAAATATGTCAATAATTGAGGGTGCACCTTATAATCCGGTGCGCCTTATATATGGAAAAAGTTTGAAAATATGTCGTTAATTGAGGGTGCGCCTTATAATCCGGTGCGCCTTATGGTGCGGAAAATACGGTAAAGAATACAATGTATTTACAAGCGTGAAAGGAAATTGCTCAGAGGGTTTTAATTAATGATGTTCATAACAAACCATACATGCTTGAACGTAAGCATTATTAACTCCGTAAAACACGTTTAAAAAAAAAAAAGAATCACAAACAGGTGCACTAATCAACTGTAAATGAAAGCATGAAATCCTTTGTAGTAAAACAAAACAATACTGTCCTGTTGTTGAAATGTAGTATTCTCCATTGACTTGACTTCCCTCTCCTTCAAATACAGATTGCATTTTTTTTCCCCCCATATTTCACCTTGATCATATTGCCACCATTTTCTATTACCTGTGTTGGGACAGTGATAAGACAGTGTGTGAATGAGAGCGAGAAAAAAAGCAAACAAGACCTTGGTTGGAAGCAGAAGGACATCTCGGGAGACAATTAAAAAAAAAAAAAATCACAGTTTTAAAATCATAGTTACATTTATTTAGACCTTCTTGATGGTTATAACTCCAACTATTCTACGATAATAAATTACATTATAAACTAAACATGCAAAACAACTCATTTTTAGCTTCAACTGAGTGCACAACGCTTCAATTCTTTTAGCATTCCTCCCATCAGCATTAAAAGTGGGAGAATTTCACAATAAAATGTAATTAAGGTAAGAGAAAATTTTCCCTGTGTAAAACAGCAGCACGATCACGAAGTTAATGGAGAGCATACAGTATGGTGCACCAATCAAAAGCGGCGGGGGGGAAGGAAATATCGTCCCCCTGCGGGAACAAGTTTTGAAAGTTCCTCTAATGAAACGCTGGAGATGACTTGATGGCTGGAAAAGGATTATAGAATGTCTTTGTAACCCATAACACACACGTCTCAGCCGTCATAAGTGTGTGTACGTGCACACGTGTGTGTGTGTGTGTGTGTGTAAACTGTCTGCTCAAAAATGTAACGCATGCATTTGAATGCATTAGTGAATGCATTTGAATGCAACAATGCACACTATAAACCTTTGGTGCATATGAATTAAATTGTCTATCATGACCAAGTGATAATTTCAATATCTTGACCGCCATGTTTTTTTTTAGACCATTTTAATTTGAAGAAGTTTACAAACCTCTGACTGCTACTCTGGATTAATCAGAGAGAACAAAGTTATTCTATTTCAAAATTGACAAGGATTGAAATCGTAAAAATTACCGTATTTTTCGGACTATAAGACGCGACGTTTTCCTCGTGATTTGAGCCCCTGCAGTTTATAATTTTTAAAAAACTTCATATACATATCTTTTGCGTAAGTATCTGATGTTACTACCTGCGGTTTATAATCCAGTGCGGTTTATCCGTGACAAAAATATTTTTTTTGCTCAATTTTTGGTGCTGCGGCTTATATACCGGTGCGGCTTATAGTCGGGAAAATACGGTGGTTACTTTCCTCCAATATTCCAAAAACTTTGACAACTTGTGGCGAGGTAACGGTTAGTCGTGTCACGTTCTGCCTGGGTTTTATTCTGTTGAGGGTTTAGCTGTGGAGATTTTTGTTTAGCCATTCTGTTCGGATTGTTTCGCCTCCTTGTTCGTGAGTTGATGTTGCCCACCTGCGTGTTCCTGCCCCTTGCGTGTCACCCAACCGGCTTCCCCCGCCTCTCGTTCTCTCCCAGCTGTCTCGCATTGTTTGTAATTAGTGTCTTGCGTGTATAAGTCGTAGGTTTGTCGGGTTATTGTAACGGTCACCCCCACGCCCTGGCTCCCTCGTCCATAGTGTCCTCCAGTTCCCCGATCGTTCGTCCCCGTACGTTTTGTTCTGCTTATTTCTCGTTCCTTTGGTATTTTGCCCAGTTTGGGTCTATTTTTGTTCATTAAAATCGTATTTTTGAGCACGTCCCCTCCTGGCTTCCTTGCACTCTTGGTCCATCCTCGGTCCATACGGTCGATTTTGACAATACATCGAAAAAAGCGGATAAAAGTACCAGGAACAGAAGCTGTTTGCCAGCCGGGAAGTCCTGTCAAACGGTTAGGAAGAGCAAGAAATACTGCGACGTCGAGAGAAAACGCAATAAGCTGAAGCAAGAGATGACATGTTGCTGTATATAAAGGTGGCAACAGCTGCTATAATATGCTGTTGTCAGGGAACTCCTGGTACTGGAACACTTAAGTTCCCTGCCAATGCATTCTGGAATAGCTCGGACTATAACGGCCTGAGCCTTTGGCCGCACAGCAAAGGCTAAAGAAAGACCCGATGCGGGGACACGGGCTGGGATTTTAAAGGGGGGAAGCGGCTCAGATGTCACTGAGGGAAACTGGCTCTGAGGGTCCTATCGATGAGCGAGGACCTCGGAGTGGACCCTGCTTGTGACAGTGTCACCTTCCACTTAGGTAACCACTGGCCATGACTATACAAATAGCCCCGCGCACCTGTCTCCGCTAGCTCTTCTGATGCGGGCATTCCAATGATTGAATCAGTTTCGTTTTCTTGTGCTTCAGTTGTTGGGGGTTGGCATAACAAAGGTCAATCAGAAGCTGAAATGGACACCGATTGGCTATTATTCCCATTGGCGTAATCTGATAGGCTCCCGTTGTGGTGGGATGGCAAAATCGCCGTCGGTCGGATGAATGGTAACTTTAACTGTAAAAACCGCCCCGATGGCAACTTTACAACAAGGAGCCTTGCCAAACACAGCTGGAGTTCAGCCTACCACATCAATGCAAAGCACCAAGTTCAATCACAGCTAACGATAGCAACTAAAACGCAAATGCAGTGAGCAAGAGCAAAGATCTTTGCCAAACTAAACTCGAGAACACCCTGCGCTTGAGTAAGATAGCGACACACATAATGGACAAAGATTCTTTTTTAAATGTTATTTTGTAATTATTTAGCCATTGACAAAATACAACAGCCCCGTTCCTCCTGATGGTGGACACTAAAGGTTGCAGTCAACAATTGGGACTCGTCTCAAAACGTAGACACTTCTTTGTTGTTGCACAGTATTCAAACTTTTGATGTGCCACAATAATACAATACTTCTCAAATAATATAATGAAACACTGGTCGAGGGTGTTTTTTTCTTAGCAGGTTTGAGGTGAGATTACAAGATAATGATCCAATCGATTCATTACAGATTGTAAATATTTCTACATTTTTTAAATCTCTTGACAGAACTAATTTTCAGATTTTTTTTTTTTTCCCCCTGAATTTGTACAACAAAGTTATGCCGGTAAAGTGCTACAGAAATGTGGACCTGCCAATATAAAGTAAACCTTTTATTTTGTAGATTGGTAAACGTTTTGAACAAATGTACTAATACTTCCAAGCGTTGTTGAGTCTTGAAGGGGGCTCCTCCCACCTGTGGTCCCTTCTTAAGGTTTCTGATTTTCCCCAAAATCAGATTTCGGTGATTCAGGGCTATACAAATAAAATTTGATTCGATTTGAAGTGCATCGGCAAATATACCTTCAAACACATTGTAATGTTCTGTGGAAATACTCTAAAACGGACGCATACTATATCGAATCAGACGTATATACAATCATTTTAAGACGTTATCACTTATTTTGCATTCAAACTAATGTTATTCAATCACAGAAATTGCTCTGTTTTTGAAATATGAAGGTTGAAAAAAAGGAGAAAAAATGTACAAAGAAATTGGAATTATTCAAACCTAGAAAAGATTGTTTAGCTGCAAAAATATAAAGAGCGCTTGGAAATTGTTAAGAATCCTGTCGGTACATTGCGCCATTAGTAATCCGCTCACTCTTAGTGTACATACTTGAAAATCCTCAAAGCAGTCATTTTTCCTGGTAAATAAACAGCCTTTGCCTTCTGGATTCCCTTGACATCCGTACCCACATCACCGATATTGCTGAATCAAGCTTTAGCAGTCGCTTTGCATTCTCAAATGAGCAGCGCAGCACTTCCTCGTTCATGCACACACTCACATGCACGCGCACACGCACACACACACACACACAGTAGGACCCGTAAAGACAAATACAGGGCTTTTAATAGAATGTTGATTGGATCATTTTGATCTGTGTGAGTTTGGGATACGGGTCAATATTCGCAATATCATCAGGTCTCAATTTATTGGAACGCGCCATCATAACTTATAACATCACCACTACCACAAGTCCCTAGAATAAACGTCCAAGAAAGATGACTCGTACATATATATACTGCTCAATCAATCAATTGATTTATACTGTTCAATCGTTTATCGCAGGGTTTTGATCCAAAAAGTAGGATACCGGCCCTCGAGGACCGGAGTTCCACACCTGCGCTTTAGAGGTTTCCTTTTGCGATAACGCTTGGCACTGAAAGATTTCAAAGCTCCAAGAAGTTGAGTTTTCATGATAGGGCCCTTTAAACCAACCGCAAAGAAAAAATGGCCTTGCAGCCCATATTGTAGATATTGCCTGTGTAACTTAAGAGTCTTCACACAATCCCCACACATGGTTCAATAATATACCATACTAGCCTTTGACCGCTCTTGCCTCCCTCCCCACGACGGCCACCCTCCTCTAGCTCACCTCCTGAAGGTCAGACCCGGGTGAGTTATCTACCATTTTGCTGAGTCCACCAAACGATGGAGCGTCACGACCCGGCCGGCCGCTGATGTCCTTAAACCAAAGCGAGAATGACAGCTGTCGCCGGCTCCCCCGTCGCCTCCCGTCTTCACCCGGTTTCCCTCACCCCCTCAACTCCATTTTGTGTTGATTTATGGTTTATTGTTCCTTATCGGCTTTCAAGGTTGCCGCAGCTAAGGAAGGCCCCAGAAAGGGGGAGTCGGTAGTGCTCCCTCTGTGGGCCATGGCGGGCATCGACCTAGGCGCTTGACGATTAGCTTGAGAGTCGCATGCCGTCTTTTTAATTGAAAACACACACACATTCAGAACCTCCGACCCTCACGCGCACAAACTTAGTCTACATTGGCTCTACCTATTTTTCTATTCGTTGCTAACATCCCGTATCGCAGTGTTTCTCAAATAGAGGGGTGGGCCTCGATAGGGGGAGAGCAAAGTGATGCATGGAATACCCCTCGGATAAACACAGCTAATCTGGATTTGATTGTTTGAAATAAGATCTAACTGGATCAGGGAGATCCAATCCAATGATGTTTTAGAACACAGGTGTCAAACTCAAGGCCCAGGGGCCAGATCCGGCCCTCCACATCATCTTTTGTGGCCCGCAAAATGCCGATTTCACTTCAAGTTTCTGGCTAAAATAGCAAATTAGCCAGTGGTCTTTAACTTTTAAAAATCTGTGGAGAAAATACAAGCATTTTTTAATTCACAGTCAGTTTTTGCCAGCCTCTGATTTCAAAACTTGGTGTGTGTTTTACAAAAGCATTTAAAAAACATTTGACTTCACAGTCATACCGGCCCTCTGACAGAAACTAGAACTACAATGTGGCCCATAGTAAAGATGAGTTTGACACCCCTGTTTTAGAACATCAAAATTCTACATACATATTAAAAATTCGCTATTTACCAAAGGTTTGGTTTGCCCGCCATACGGCGAATTCGCGTTACGATCCCAACGGCGGAACGGATTAATGTCGTAAAACGGGGGCCCACTGTATCGCGTCGTATATTTGGGGAATTACGGTACAATTTTTGCACGACCGGCTCGGAGATTCAAGTTTTTTTTTTTCTTTGCTTGAGTTGTTGGACTCATTCAACAGTACGACCCCGACTGGTTCCCCGCAATAATAGTTGGCCAGCCGAGGTATCTCTTTTCCCCTGCCCGTTTATTGCTACCAGTGTCTTAACAGTAAATTAGACTGTAGCCAACTGTAGGGGGTGTCCTGGAGCAAATCAAACAAATGGTTCCTTGCTGCTCCTTTAAGGTGAGAGCAAGTCCAAGGGGGGGAGGAAAGGAGCATTAAAACCAAAATCGCATACTCACTGCAGCAAATGTGAAGCAGTCAATCCATCACGGGGCTCCCAGGGGAAAAACAGTCACGTAAATAGAAATTAGAGGGACAGTAAGCTGCGGTTATTGGTCTTTCTAGAAGGCCCACCAACAGTGTGTGTGCGGGTGTGTCTGTCTGTAAAAGATAGGACTTATTCAGCAGTTTCACATTACGTTTATAAGCTCAATTTGCTAGTATGGACACAGAGGCAAGTTGATGGAAAAAAAAAATCTTTAAAAGAAGCGATTCTTTTTAAGCTAGCCAAACTGGGGTGTAGCGGGGTGTAGGTGACATATTAGGTCAACGGCTTGTGGGACATCTTACGTGAAGGCGTTTTTTTTTATTTGCATTTTTTTCAAAATTGAGGATTCTAAGAAGTGAATAAAAAAAAAAACGATAAAAAAAAACGTACACATCAAAAATCTCAAACAAAAAAATCACCCAAAATTAATCAAAAACATATTACAAAAGACAACATTTCATCTTTGTAGTTTTGTTTATTTGCGTTTTTTTAGTAATTCCTGATCTGCAGTTGTGTTTTATACTTTGTAATGCGTTTGTTTTTTTCCAACGCTTTTTGTTATTTTTGTCGTACTGTTTTGTAAAGTGTGTGCGTTTTTTGTTAGCGATTACAATACCTTGTTTCTTGCTTCGTTATTTGTTTAGTAATGTGCCGTTCAGGAACCACAAATATGTAGAAGAAAAGCGGTAAAATAGCAACATTTTTGTCAATAATTTATTTTACACAAACTTTTACAAGGGATACTCCTGAGATTTTTTTAGGGTTAGAGATCATGTTCAATCTCAATAATGCACTACTTAAAAAAAGGCCAACTAAACCCACCGATATAAAATCGTTCATTATATCAACTTCTAATTGATTGCTAAACTCCTAACGATTTATTCTGTTTCTGTTCATGAAATGGAAACGCTTTTCAGTAGTTTAAATGCGCACCCACGAGAACACATGCAGACATTTAAGTGCAAATACACACACACACACACACACAGAAAGAAAGCAATACGTATTCCTATTAACTTGTCTGTTGTCATATATGTCTATAAAACGTATTATCTAAATTGATTCCTAAGTGGATTGCTGATAACACATATAACTGTAACATACGTCTGATGGTTGGTCTGATGATTTATGACGAATATGTTCTTCTTCTTGTTATATTTATTGTGATATCATCGTGCAAATAAAAGCAGATGCATTCAAATAGATTATTTGGCACAAAATATTTTCTCTAAACATGATTAATACGTCTCTTAGCGGTTAGTAGCAGTGCTGTCAAACTCACGGCCGGTGGCCCATTTGCGGCCTGCAAGAAAAGATTAAATAAATAACAAAATATAAAAGAAATAAAACTTCAAAGGGGCTCAATCATGGAAAAAAATTGTCAATTAAAAAAAAAAGGTCAGTCCGCTTGATTACTGCTGTTTTTTGTGCCCTGAAGTGATGTTGTCGTTGTCATGGTCGTCATGATCATCGTTGTCATGGTCGTCGTCATCTTCATCATCGTCATCGTCACCATCGTCGTCGTCATGATCCTCGTTGTCATCGTCCTCTTTGTCGCCATCGTTATCGTTGTCATCACTGTCATCGTCGTCAACTTTGTCGTCGTCATCATCATCATTTTAGTCGTCATCATCGTCGTCGTCATCATCCTTGTCATGGTCCTCATCATCGGCATCAACAACATCGTCGTCATCATCGTTGTCGTCATTGTCTCGACATCATCGTCCTTGTTTTATTTATCGTCGTCTTCATCATGGTCGTCGTCTCGTCACCTTCATCGTCGTCATTGTTTTACATATCATCGTCGTCTTCATCATGGTCGTCGTCTCGTCGCCTTCATCGTCGTCGTCATCATCGTCATCATTGTCATCGTCGTCGTTGTTTTACTTATTGTCGTCTTCATCATGGTCGTCGTCGTCTCGTCGCCTTCATCGTCGTCATTGTTTTACTTATCGTTGTCTTCATCATGGTCGTCGTCTCGTTGCCGTTATCGTCGTCGTCATTGTCATCGTCGTCATTGTTTTACTTATCGTCGTCTTCATCATGGTCGTCGTCTCGTCGCCTTCATCGTCGTCATTGTCATCGTCGTCATTGTTTTTCTTATCGTCGTCTTCATCATGGTCGTCGTCTCGTCGTCGTCATTGTCATCGTCGTCATCTTTGTCGCCTTCATCACCATCGTCGTCGTCATCAACGTTGTTTTTGGCGTGATCACCGCTGTCATTGTCGTCGTCAACTTTGTCACCATGGTCGTCGTCATGGTCGTCGTCGTCGTCATCATCGTCGTCAACGACGTCGTCGTCATTGTCTTGTCATCACTGTCCTTGTTTTACTCATCGTCGTCGTCTTATCGTCGTCATCACTGTCGTCGTCATGGTCGGCGTCATCGGCCTCAACGACATCGTCGTCATCATCGTTGTCATCATTGTCTCGACATCATCGTCCTTGTTTTATTCATCACCGTCGTCTTCATCGTCGTCGTCTTTATCGTCATCTTTATCGTCGTCATCAGTCGTCGTCATCATTGTCGGCGGCGGCGGCCTCAACGACATCGTCGCCATCATCGTTGTCGTCATTGTCGCGATATCATTGTGCTTGTTTCATCATCGTCGCCTTCATCACCGTCGTCGTCATCGCCGTCATCTACGTCGTCGTCTTAGTCTTCATCGTCGTCTTCGCCATTGACATATATACAGAACGTAAATAGAGTCTACTACTTCCCCAAACATCTCGCAAGAATAGCTCTTCAAACTTCACGCGACGTCAAAAACGACATGACTTCAGCGAGAGTGCATGGCCTTCATTAGAAATATTAGAGTACTCGGAGAACAAAGGGTTTCACGGAGGCCCGCTTTCAAAACAAAGGCCCCGCCACGGACACACTTAGAATTTATTTGTTTTCTCACAAATCAGCAATCTAATCTAAGAAATTAGATGTGTTCCCGTGCCAAACCTCAGAACCTAGACATCAGCATCAGCAGTTCAGTGACGGATTTATGACGGCCAGAAGAAGAACGGCCCCTTGTGTGGTGATAGCACCATGAAGCCTCACGGCCCCAAAGGCTCGGAGCGAGAAATGGAAGATGGGAAGAAAGAAGGGGAGAGGGAAACACTCAAAGAGATTAAACCAGATGGAATCACATGAGAGATCGAGACAGAGAGAGAGAGGCGGCCCTGTTTTTATGATAGATGCGGTATACTGTATATAACCTATCATTAATGGACACATTGAGGCCTTCATAGGTAATTAATGAGGAGCGCATCGTTCTACCGTCAGCACTCACTATGCTCGCGTAGCCATCAGTTTTGCAAAACCGGGAATGAACCCTTTCCAACGATTACAACTCGGTCCTATGAATCAAAAGTCGACGTGCCCTGAGAAAACCCATACAAGCGCCTAAAGAAAAAGCACACGAGCCGTAACGCTCCTATGTGGAAGGAATATTTACAATCAGTTCATTTAAAATCATTTTTCAAAAGATTCCAAGAAGCTTACATTTCTTTTCACCTCACGAAGTTTTTTGGTCCCCTTGTTATGGCATTTTTCGGCATTTTTCCCGTTTTACGGCATCAACGGCAATTTCTCTCGCGGGACCAAAATTCAAACTTTGCCGTCAGTGTGCATGACAGTCCGCGTCGCTTGCCTCACGCCACTCATACGTCACTATATGCGTGACTGCATACGTCACTATTGGTCGCCGTCCCCGAGTTACTGATATGAAAAGCGACCAACACTGCCGATTTATGCGGTAGACTACCGTTTTGTAACTTTTGAAAACGCCTACCGCGTTAAAAATACAAACAAAAAAACCGAGTCTTTCTTTTTTCTTGAAATTTAAAGAAAAAATGGACTCGAAACTAGTAATTTTAGGTTACCTCAACTTGAAACGAGATTTGTGCTGCATTAAACTGCTTTAACCACCGAGTTCGATCACTTCCGTTTCGCTAAAATTTGACCTTCTATTTCCGGTTTGCAACAAACAGTTGATGCACAGTAAAGTAGCGTTGGTGCGATTTCACAATAAGTGAAAATGATGATTTGCTTTTCGCTATACTGTATTCTGGAAATTCTATATTGTTAAAAATGATAACTACGTTTTTCAAAGAATGATTATTGTTTTATGTGAGTTAAATTTAGCACTAGAAGTACGTCCGTTTTGTGATGATGTACTTCCGGTACGTAGTGTTTCCATTTCCTGTTTGGTGTTTTGCGCTTAAAAGTCGAGTGCAAGGTAAAATCTACCGCTTTTTAATGTATGCGATATGATATTGGCCGAAATCACTCTCACGATGTTTGAGATTGCCTCTCTCTTATCGCTCGCTCAGTTCAGAATATCACACGAATTTCGTAAAGACTTTATCACAACATGATCTTTCCTCATAGGTGTACACTTTTTCCACTCAATTTCCTCCGTATAATGTTCATAATATAAGTCTCTTCATTTATTAGCGGTTCATTATTACTGCCCTTTATCGCCTACCTTACTATTTGCTCGATTATGGAATGTAGACCGCTCGGGGAAGTGAACAGAAGAAGAAATTCATTGTGTGGTATTACTATGCATATGACAATAAAACTTTTGAATCTTGAATGTAATATGGAATAATAATGCAACAGTTTCAAGTCTTCATGCGAAAGGAGAGGGACGCGCATCTGAGCATTTTCGACATTTTTACGGTGAGTAATGAAAAAGGAAAAATGTATTTAAAATAAATCTATATATGATGAATATGTTTGGGAGGAGCTATCGATTCAAACTCAGCTCTTGTATGAACGGTACTAAACAGTATTGAAAAATAAGATGAGGCACCTTCCGAAAGGGCTGAAGTTTATTATGGAACACTGTTACCTTGAAGGCTATTGCACTTTGTGACTTGTCATCAAGCGGAGACCCAGAGGTTTTTCAATTATTCTCACCAATTTGGAATAATGTAAGTGTGACCCACGGCCATTTATGATGAAGGCATGACTACAGGGGAATGAAAAGACCGAGTGCAGACGGAGGCAAAATGCAGAGCAGGGTGTATTTTTTTTTTTTTTTTTTTTTACCCTTGGATTGCCCTAATTATACAGAGCATTGATTTTACAATGCATCCATGGATTGATTAGAAGAGCTATGCACCTCCCCTAAGGAAGGAGGGCTTCACTCTCTATGCTCCAATCTCCTCTAATTACACTCGCCCGTCCTCTTTTTCTTACCTTCTCTTACATTTTTTGTTGTCTTCCTACAGTAACCCACGAGCAGATTTTGACGTGTTCTTTACATGCCGTCTTTATGCTTCCAAGTTACTTGCTACTAACTATTCTTAACTCAGTTTAGCAAATGGACGCTATCGTAGTTAGCAATAAAAAGAGACCGGGGAAAAGACAAAGAAGTTGAGTCAAAACAATCTTTTGCAAAAGAGGGAGCGAGCGCCGAGATCTTCTGGCGTTCTCTGGCGCTCCTCACCGGCATTTTGACCCGGGTTATTCTTATCAATCAAAATAATAATAATAATAATACATGCAAATGTCATTTTTATGGATTTTATGATTATACAAAGGTCCTCTACTCAACAACTATCCTCAACGTTTACTTTTCACTTTCCAATGGCTCAGTTTAATGCACAACATAAGAGGAAGGTTAAATGAGGCGACATTGAAATCCTGCCAGCAGTTTTAAAACTAGTGTGACAAAATGGGTTTGTTTTATTTTTGGAGGGGGGTGGACACTCAGCTTAAGCCAAGTTGAAGTTTGGAGACTTCCTTTTCAAATCCTTTCCAATGACATCATTTCTTCCATAATGAATTTTGCCTCAATGGTGTTCCTGTCCGATATATCAATAGCTGTGACTTGTCTGATTTAGAAAGCTGGTTTACCACCAGAAATGCGCGGTCATAAAGTAATCAAGAGAATATTGAATATTCTGGTCCCAAACCAATGCGAACCAACAAAAAGGCAAATGATTATTTCCACCGTGTCTGTTGGGCCTTCAGCCATAATTGTGGTGCGTGAGGCCAATTTAATTGCTCTCCAAGAATATTTACCCCATGAAAACGTGTCATCTTGTTTTCTATGTACTCCCAGTTTTCTAACACAGCTTTTCTGTCACTCTATGGCAGTGTTTCTCAACTATATTTTGCCAGCCCCCCCGTAGAAAAAGACCCCCCCCCCCCTCCCAATTGATGCACTGTATATAAATGAGATTATTATTGCTGAAAATTGTTTAAGTATATCTACACATGTATCCTTTTTAACATTAACAGAAAACTGCAATATAAATCAACTTTCAACAACGGTTCATTATTTTTATCACGTTTATACGGGTTATAGCATAGGTGTGGAACTCCAGTCCTCGAGGGCCGCTATCCTGCATGTTTTCCGGTTTTCTTTCCCCAACACACCTGATTCAAATGATTAGCTCATTAGCAAGCTCTGCAGGAGCTTCAAAATGATCCCAATCATTTGAATCAGGTGTTTTTGAGGGACAGGGTTTGAAAACATGTAGGATACTGGCCCTCGAGGACTGGAGTTCCACACCTGTGGGTTATAGCTTAGTCTAAAACGGAAAAAAAAAGAAGCAAGTGCACCAAAGTGCCCGGAACTAAAAGAAAATGATGAAAATTATTACTTTATCGCAATTACATTCCACGTGACAAAAACAAGGCCTTTTTCCTGGGATCATCCCCCCCCCCGGGGGGGGCCCGCCCCACTTTTTCAGAAGCACTGCTCTATGGCAAAGGAATAGGAACGTTGATATGTGTATTTTACAAAGAGAAATCATTCTAAAAAAATACAGTCCCACTAAAAGGATAAACTGCCGGGGGCATGCGAGGAAAGAAAGAGCCCTCAAATAAATAGAATAACTTATAACGCAGAAAGGGAGAGACGCGTGTGTTTAAAAATCAATTACACAGTAAATATGACACGAGTCAGCAACGATGCCCTCGGGGTAGACAGGATATATGCCTGCGCCCGCACATCACTAAATCCGATCTGCCTACAAATGAATTACTAGTTTTATGAAGAGGAAAATCTGTGCCAGCGCATGTGTGCATACCCTCTTTATGTACGCAGTAGCCCTACTTGGGGCAAATTATTAATTGATAGGGATGAGGAACAAATCCCACGAGACAAGATGCATTACGGGATTGAGTACAAGACGAGATAAAATGATAATTTGGCAAAATTTGTACTACAATGCCCAGTGTAAAGGTTTTTTATTTTTATTTTTTTACTGCACATACTGCTAGAAAATTAACAACTTAGCGTGCTAATGTATGTATAAATAGGTGTCACTTTTGTAACAGGCTCAGATGCTACGTAGCTACGTAATCCTACGTTGCTAGCATTAGCCGCAATATTTTATCATTCATTTCTTCAACTGGAAAATCCAAAATATTACCACACAGGTGATTGTAAAGTCATATGCACATCATGTATTTTTCTTGTCAGGGTTCTTCTAGTGATAATTCAGATACAAATTTAAAAAATACTTGGTAAAAAACGATTGTAAACACAGAAGACCAAATAATATCATCATTTTTTTAGGTTATTAACATATTCTTATTTCAACTGAAATTTTAGACAGCTCTATTTCTTTGTTCATTCTTTACCTTTTTACAACGTGAAAAGTGACGTCAGACCCACAGAGGGCACATTTGACTCAGGCTGCTATGTTCAAAAAGTGATCAGTAGCAACAGCAAACGTGTCAGAAAATTGTGCAGTTTTGATTAAACTGCCTTGAGTGCAGCTAACACATGCTAGTGGCTGCGCTAAAATCTGGCGACAGACGCCAGGCAATAAAATGTCAGCGTGATGAAGTTGTTTTTGAGTTCCCTGAATATTATTTCAACAACGGGGTGTTGTTTCAAATTGGCGGACGTGACATTTTTTGCAGTAGGAGTTGTCATTGTCGTTGCGAAATGCTTCCGGTAAAAACTTTAAAATGATAGTGTACCAACGGGTGCCATACAATAAAATGTGTCATAAAGTAGTTTTTGAGTTCCCTGAATGTTAATTCGACAACGGTGTTTTTTAATATTTGATATTTTTAACCACTTGGTGTCAATTCCGACCCGATTTGGGCCATTGATTTTGATACAGCTGAGAAAAAGCATTAAAAGAAAATTGGAGGCTTCAAATGATGATATTGTTAAAGGAGGCAAAGGTTCAAAACGGCATCATGTCTTCATTCCTAAAAGCTTGCAAATGGGATTAATTTGATTATAGGGTTTACAAAAGCCGTATGAGCAGTGAGAAAAATTGATCTGGTCCTGGAAAAGGGGCCAGATTAAAGTTTTGCCCCTAAGTATAAAAGTCTGGTACACTTTTGCCGGCTCATCAACGAAGAACCGAGCGACGGCGGATTCCATTCGTGGTTTGGCTAGCGGGTGAGGCTATTATCGGGGTCGCGGCCAAAAACGGTCAACTTTTCAACTTGAAAGCTTTGCACTTCCCGGCCCTCCATGTCGCCCGTCGACCTTTAATACCTTTGATTTCTGATACGGATCTCGGATGAAATCTCATTGCGGATTTCGTCCCTGGCGGAGCGTCCGGGAAACGTCTTTAAATTCCGGCGTGACGCGCCAACATACTGCCGGCGACTTGCGAGCGACTTCCTGCTTTTTCAGCATCTCCGCACGGGCCCTCAGGTATTCATTTGGGTGGCTCGGGCGGCTTTGGCGGGGCCGCGGCGTCGGGTCCTGTCCTAATGAAGAGCATTGATCCTTGTTGGGTTATGAGCAGACTTTAGTGGCCGCGCTGAGATGTTAATAAGCTTGGCCTTATTCCGAAGGAGCTTTAATTAGCCCGTTGGAAATGTGCTTACTGTGCGTACTGTCACTCTGTTGTGGGCCAACACACACACACGCACACGCGCGCGCGCAATCGCAGGCAAGGGCAGCCGCACAAACGTACCGGCATGCAAATGTACAGGGCGCGCGCTCGCTCATTTCATGGGCCGCTGAAGTCAAAACAACATTCTGCATTTATTCAATTAATAGTTTCATTAGTGGCTTAGAAAGCGTGAAGTCATCTCATCCTCATTTGCTGTCTTCTGTTATTTCTCCATCGCCAGCTGCGCACACCACCGCCGCTTAAAACCGGCTCGGCGTGCGGAAAGGAAGGCCGGAAAGTTGCGGTGTCGACTCAGGGGTCAGACGCAATCGGTTCTCTTCATAATTATGACATATCAGAAGTGAGTTTATTTGTGTTATTTGAGTTTATTATTTTTTTTACAAAGCTCCAGTTCCAAGTACTTATATATTTCTTCAAAAAAAATGTAAGTGTTTTGTGCTTGTACTAAATCAATGAAGAGTAACTTAACTGTGTACTTGAAGTACAAAAGTAACTAATTTGAAAATGTAGTACCTAGTTAAATTATTTTGTTACTTTAGTAACTTAAAGTCCTAAACTACTTTAGTACAAGAGGAACTAAACTGTACTTGAAGTACAAAAGTAATTACTTTGAAAATTTAGTACCTAATTAAATTATTTTGTTACTTTAGCAACTTAAAGTCCTAAACTACTTTAGTACAAGAGGAACTAAACTGTACTTGAAGTACAAAAGTAATTACTTTGAAAATGTAGTACCTAGTTAAATTATTTTGTTACTTTAGTAACTTTAAGTCCTAAACTACTTTAGTACAAGAGGAACTAAACTGTACTTGAAGTACAAAAGTAATTACTTTGAAAATTTAGTACTTAATTAAATTATTTTGTTACTTTAGCAACTTAAAGTCCTAAACTACTTCAGTACAAGAGGAACTAAACTGTTCTTGAAGTACAAAAGTAATTACTCTGAAATTTTAGTACTTAATTAAATTATTTTGTCACTTAAGAAACATATAGTCCTAAACTACTTTAGTACAAGAGAAACTAAACTGTACTTGAAGCACAAAAGTAAGTACTTTGAAAATTTAGTACCTAATTAAATTATTTTGTTACTTTAGCAACTTAAAGTCCTAAACTACTTTAGTACAAGAGGAACTAAACTGTACTTGAAGTACAATAGTAATTACTTTGAAAATTTAGGACCTAATTAAATTATTTTGTTACATTAGCAACTTAAAGTCCTAAACTACTTTAGTAAAAGAGGAACTAAACTGTACTTAAAGTACAAAAGTAATTACTTTGAAAATGTAGTACCTAATTTAATTATTTTGTTACTTTAGTAACTTTACGTCCTAAACTACTTCAGTACAAGAGGAACTAAACTGTGCTTGAAGTACAAAAGTAATTACTTTGAAAATTTAGGTCTGAAATAAATTATTTTTTTACTTTAGTAACTTAAAGTCCTAAACTACTTTAGTACTTAAGTATGGAGAGAATGAAATATTTTGTACCTAAACAGTGCTTCTCAAATAGTGAGGCGGGTCTTCCTGAGGGGGGGTAGGTTATGCGAGAGGGGGCTCTCTGGACTCTTAAAAAAAAAGTTTTTGTGAGTGAATGATATTCTGGCTGTGATATATCGGATATGCAAAATTATTAACTACACATTTTGGACATATTTTAAGGTTAATGTATTTCTGCTCATTAAAATCCCTCAAGGTTAATTACAAATCATGGTTTTCTGTATATTAGAGTTTGCACAGACTACACATAGATGACATACATATAAACACGCACGTTGAGCCGTCTAAAATTTAGGACTATATTCATACACGTGGTGGATGAACGAATAGGTGATAAATGTGGCTAATATCTGGATAATGGACGGATGGATGGATGGATGCAGTAACAACTAACTCCTAAAAGGTGTCATTGAAAAAATACATCCTTGGCCACCGTCATGATGTACAGTACTTCAATTTATAAACAAAAAGACCCAAATGCACTTGACCTCATCTGGCTTTCCAAATCATCAAGTCCAGGTATGAGGAGGGCGCATCAATCATTACCCTTTAAAGGCCAAATTTAATAGGCCATTTCAATGGATGGCGTGTTTTTATGCACATACACTTTTGTACATATTGTACCGTGTTTTACAAGCCTTGGGGTTTGGGAAATCCCTCCAAATTTTGAATACAGAGTAGCGTAAATTTTGAATGGCATTTCAGACAACATCATACACAGGGGAATTCTTAAAAAACAAAAATTAGAAGTCCTTCATAAAATGAAGAAAAGTCAAACTATTAGCGTAAACTATCACCTATTTTGGTGCATCATTAATAAATTGTTAGAAAAGTATGACTATAACTAGGCCTACTTTGAATACCATTTTTCTATTCAATCTGATGAAAATGACATTTTAGAAAACTATCTGCTCAATTTTCAATCCAACGTCAAGCGATTCATTTATTGAACGTCGATGTATTCGGTGTCTCTCGAACTTCAATAACTGGATGCAGAAATCTAAAATAGTCAGTGACCTGAGCGCAGAGTCCTCGTGACTGCATCTCCAACTGCAAGTCTACGGTCGACGCAGTGCAGATGGGATCCACGGCTTTGGTGAGGAAGCCCATACTGCCCTCCTGTGGTTGATATGTGTGCTGCACCTCCACGACGCTCAATTGCGTACCAAAAGAATACTTGCCATTATGCTAAAGAATAGAAAGAAAAAAAGAAGAAAAGAAAGGAGATGAAGCTTCGTGACTGAATTTTATTTTTTATCTCTTTTTGAACACAGCATGTGATTCACAACGTTTCAATTCTATTTGATAATATATCATATCGTATATTTTCACAAATGAACAAACACACCTGGTTCCAGTTTGTTCTTATTTTCAATATTTTAATTCACTCAGCTTCTAAATACTGCTAAAAAGTTGCCTACGATTTTTGCTATTTTAGATTCAACCAAACCGTAATTTATTTCCTTATTTTAATTTAGTAAAAAAATAATCTGTTATTTCTGCATATTTTGAGTGCTTCATATTTTACACAGCTCTTTGCGTGACTGAATTTGCCACTTGCTGTCGACTGAAAATGACATCACAGTTGCTCAGGCAACGACCAATCCTGGCTCAGCTTGCGAATGTCACGTGACCAAACACAGAACTGGACATGGATTTGGATGAGGGTGAAATAGACCGAATCCAAAAATGTCACAGCGCATTAATGAAGGTGCAACGTAAAAAATGTAAACGTTGAACATATTTTTTTTGCTTATCTTTGGGCTTGCATATGGTGTGAGAAATTGTGCAATGTGTGCAGGAGGCAAAAGGCGCTGCTGACGCAGGTGCTTGCCAGCTCTTGCATAACCACCACTAATTAGAGATTAGAAAGAAATTCTACAAACAAACAAAAAAATCCCGTTTGATTTTTCCCATAAATACTCATACAAATGTTTACACTTTTTTTTAATCTCGACAAATTCGCTGCTATTGATCTCATTAATATGATGTGTTTGCTTGTAGGTACAACATTTTGAAGTCTGCGTGCTGCTCTATCTCAAGGTCAGTTAATGGGCGAGTATTTCCCCACTTTACTATCAGTTTTGTGTGTTTGTGTGTGTGTATGTTTTCACACCTCAGGCATGTAGTTTAGCATGGTTATCCAGAGTAAATGTCTACTCTATTTTGTGAAATTTGATCAGCTATTAAGATTAATCAACTCATTCAATCCCAAATATCTATTTTTAGATATCTTTCAAGAGCCTTAGACTTTTAATCTCCCAAACTTATTTATTTATTTAAGTATTTATTTATTCACAAAACATATCATGATACCCTTCTCTACCCTAATATTTTCGGTCATTTTCAAGCCAAATTCATTCAAATTTCTTCCCAATTTTTCAAAAAAGGGTCTCAATTGACAGCTAGCATGGTATATGTTAGGAATCAGGTGAGAAACTCAACGCCATTTCACACTGGAGGCTTTTGTCATGCAAACATGTGGGAAACAGTGCCTCCTGGTGGTAGGATGACATATCGCCTGATTTGACAAATCAGGCTTTTTAAATGTTAATATCGCCGAGATCCCCTTCATTAATCATGGCAGCCAGTATCGTGATCGCGATTAAAATCCGATTACTTGTGCAACCTTACGTCACAGGTATTCAGAACTCCGGTAAGAACCAATAGGAGATCACCGGTTTATGAGTTTTGTCATGTGATGTTCGTTCTGTAATCCCCGAGCATGTGATGTCATTTTCAGGTGACGGCGAGTGGCAAATGTCGCACCAGTGTCTCACACGTGGAATCAGCGCTAACTAGAATCCCAGCGTATATGTTTGCCGCACACTGAGAGCTTTCGGTCTGATGATCAAGAGTTAAACGGGGCGTGAAAGGTCTTCCCCTCTAGTCCCATTAAAGGACAATTTACACAGATCATTTACCAGCACTTGGACCCAACACACAGCTACACAAATGGACACGCAAGTGCTGTGAAAATACAACTCGCCTATCTACATATACCTCGAAAAAGTTCTGCAATCGAATGAGCTTAACCAGCATGCTTAGTCATCAGCAGAACTTTAACCCCTGTGCTGTATTTGATCCAATCCTTCAATCTTTATATCAAGGGCATTTGGCATCAAAGGGAAAGCTTTGAATGAAGACACTTGGGTACTGAAAGCTGAAAAAGGTCATCGCGAATAAAAACACGTTTCAAGAGAGAAGCAGACAAGACAGAAGAAGCACGCAAAAAAAGCATGCGAGGAAAAGAGCATGCAAAAAGAAGGACACAAAAAAGGAGCTTGCAAAAAAATGAAGCACTCAAAATAAAAGTATTACACTAACTTCCCTATTGGAAGTGGGAGGTGTGGGTGGGGGAAATGGGTGTGGACAGAGGGCCTCTTGATTGGGCGTGAACAGGGTTCATCTTTGAGAAGAACGTTAATCATGGGACAACTTTTTTTCTCTTTTTAAAAATGAGCACTACCAGCATTTCAAACATTATGGCCAGTATCAGAATCACGGCCCTGTCACATTGCTTCCCAGGAACCAGTCAAATCTGTAAATTAAGCACTACATTAAGGGAGCTGAAATTTCACCCAACGTCCAACATGGCACTTCCACTTAGTTATAATGCTATCAGAAGATAGGGATCCAATTATAGTCTCTGTATCAAAGTAAACTTGACTAAAGAAGAGATACAATATTTGGTGTCCCGACCAAAAATAATAAAATATTTATCTCATAACCTCATAACTTCTCCCAGACTGCACATGAAGCAAAACAGCATAATAAAACGTAAGAGGTGTTGCTTTTAATTGTAATAAAAGTGGAGCGTGTTCGTTCTCGCACCTGCCGACCATGTGGGTAATAAAGTTCACGTCTCACTTTGTGTTGAATCAAGCTGGAGTGTTTGGCAGCTGGGTGAGCGTACAAATGTACAACCTGATGCTCATACATGGACACACACAAAAAACACACACACACAGAACTGCGTGCTAACAGGTGCCAATGAAAGCACACTATATAAATGGAATAACTTCGATTCATCCTTCAAATGGCGTTATCCAAATAAGCGCCATGAAACTGATACAGAGTTGGCTCACCTCTCAAATAATTATGTTGGACCATTTCCAATGAAAAAAAAAATACATATACCAATATTTAACTTCTTATTCAAATGGTTGTTTAACCCTTGTGCAGTATTTTGTCCAATAATTTGTTCTTTACATCAAAAACATTTCACATGAAGGGGAAAGGAAAGAAAAAAGACATCAGGGAGCTGAAATTTCACCCAGATGATGGCAACATGTCAATATCCAACATGGCATGTCCACTTAGTTATATCACTACCAGGAGTGTTCCATCATTTGGCTAAAATACTGTGAGAATGACGTGGAAGAAAAAGACCCAAAATAGTCAAAATACTGCACAGGGGTCCGATGCTTTGATCTTTAATTCTAAGGTATTTTACATAAAAGGTTAAGAGATCAGGGAGCTGAAATTTCACCCAGATGGTGGCAATGTGTCAATGTGCAACATGACACATCCACTTATAGTAGTTACACTCTACCAGGAGTCTGCCATCCTTTGGCTACATAACTGCGAGAATGATGTGGAAGAAAAACACCCAAAATGGTCAAAATACTGCAAAATACTGTTAATCATGTTTGAAAGTGCTGTAACTTTGTCAATTGTTCCCACCAGGTATGTATTTTATGTGTAGTTAGAATATACCAATATCACCATTTTAATTTTTGCAGACATGACCCTAGTTTTGTGTCCGTGTCACATGTGTGCAAAGGCGTCTGTGTATCTTTGATTTATAATAATGTGTTTGAACAGAGCGAGGTTACGGAATTTTAAAATGAGCCTTGCTTCCTTCCATTTCCTGATTTTGGCCCTCAAACGGGAAATGTACACACGGCTGCTTTAGACATACACCTCTTTTTTCTACTAAATGCCGTGCAATGTTTTTGCGCGAACTCCAACAAAATTCTCGTGAGAACCAGCTCAGTAGTGACTATCAGTACTTGGCAGCCCCGTGAGTGCGTGTGTGTATTCTCCTTCCCGGCCTGGACCCAACAGTGGTAGTAGCAGCACCGGCAGTCCAGATAGGACCTGACAGGCTGAAAAGAAACATACAGATAGTGACACGGCGTCCAGGCAGACAGGAGCCAGTCTCCCATGGGTGCTGGAGATTAGGCTGACTCCTACTTCACATTCCCCAGCCAAGCAAGCAACACTTTTGCGACCCCTTTAAATCTGTTTTGTGGTAGACTGGAGGTGGACTATGACATCATTTTGGATAAAGCATCATGGAGCTGTGCACCTCTTGAATCGGGAAATCAGGCCCCTCCCTACCGTTCCGTATTTATCCTTGCACTTTTTTGGACTGCTACTACTTTCGCATAGTATGTCCGATTTACGCCGTTCCAATTTCAAAATGTTCAAAATATTCATGGCATTAGTGCTTCTATATTTTTCTTTCTGACAATGTAAGGTTTTCCCAGGAATTCAAAGAGTTTTTACCATAAATTCACCATTCGTTCCCAAAGGCATTTTCGTCATTAAACATTTACATCGTCGCCATTTGAATTTCCAAACATTCAGCAGATTCACTTCACCTTGAGAAGGATTTTCAATACAGTAAGTATTCCCAACTACGGGCCTCGGTCAAATGGAAATTCACGAACCCGGAATAAATATGTATGCATTAAATATCTAAGACTATATTAGATTAATGATCGATCCTTTGTAACGAAGCTTCCGGAAGCCCGCAGTGGCGCAAACGCAGGGAGTTCCCACTCGATACTATGGAATAACTGTGTCCGCTCCCCCTTTTTTAATCTTTTGTCATCAGCCCCAAAATGGTGACATGTAAGCGACTCCTTATTGTTATGAGTTTGACTGTAACTACAAAAAATTCGAATGTTATTCATTTACATCCTGTAGATCATGGCGTACATAAGATAAAGAACGATAAAAGAAGATGATGTGCCCAGTTCAACTCCTGATCAAAAGTCACCGTCCAGCAAGGAAACAATGGAGATGGCATCAAAAAATGTTTTGTATGCACAAGAATCACCAGACATCAGCGATGATCCACGGGACAATTAATTGCAATTAGCAACGCAAATTTATGATACGCAAGCAGACATTTTCATAAAGCAAAAAAAAAAGATACCCAACACCTCAAAATACCCATTTTTGACCCAAGACAGACAAAGCTCAATATTAAAAATACAGTACATTATACCAAACTGTAGTTAAGTACAGTACTGTATTGTTTTGGCATTTTATTTTTTAAATGTTTTGAATACTGCAGTTTTGGTTTAATAAACAAATTTTGTACAATACATTTCTGCATTTTATTGCTTGTGTACACATGTATTTCGTTAACGTACTCGCACATTTGCGCAGGATATGTACCATCGTTTCCCACATAAGAAAAATCTATTATGAGGAAAGATTGGACAACGTAAATATGATTCCTTACAAGAGAATTCTTATCGTATTCCAAAAATGCACACATAGCAAAAATTCAACATTTACAAATCCTAAAATTTGAGTGTTTATTTCTTTTTCTGCATAGAACATCGAAATTTGTTGACCAAGATGCCAAATTACAAGGCTAAAAATCAATGTCAATACTGGGAACATGTAACAAATTGGTGCTGACCAATTGAGTAGCAAATTGGCTGTTGGAAACGAGCGCAGGATCAGAAATTTCCCAATTGGAGTCAAATGCGCGCATATTGCTGTCATGTTGAAAAATTTGAATGTCTACACACACACACACACACACACACACTCACAGGGTGCGGAGTGATTCTAAGCATGCGCGAGTTCTGTCCGCGCACATCCAGCATCACTCCATCCGTAGCAAAGGCGGGGCTTTACGTGAACACAGTCGTCTGCCATCGCGGTAAGAGGAGGGATGAAGCGGGAATCGGCCCCCGAGATAGCGCCTATCTGACTTTTACTCCTTAGCGTCTTCTCCAACATGGCCGCCCCCGGCAAAGCTATCCCGGGACGTCGCCGCTAACGGCGGTTAGTTTGGAGGCGATAACGCTTTCCCCGGCGACCAATGAAAAGCGGTCGGGATCTTATCTGGACACATCATTGCATCAATTTGCAACCATGACAAAGAATTAGGGGGAAACCTTTTAAACATGAGTGACGGCACACATTTTAACACGCGCGCATAAGCGTGTTCTTTGAGCAAATAAATACCTTGGCAAATTCCTCGCTTATCTTGCAGGCATGTCAATTAAAGATAGAGACTTAAATTCCACTCTGAATGTTTAAGGACAGTCACAGAGTAGTTAGCAAGCGATCAAAGTCAGAAGGTAATTTCTGGGAATTGGACGGGATATCGCAAGTTTAGGACACAGATTGATTTTCTTTTGGTATAGAAATATTGAAAACACAAAAACTGCTTGGTAATGCTTTGCAAGAAAGTAAAACACCCAGCTGAGAATTTAAAAATAAACCTTACCAAATAATATAATGACAGCAACAACTTTGCACGCTTTTATTTTGAAGTTATTCCCAGAAACGCGTCGGTGCAATCCGCTACCTTAACTCCCGGAGCTAATGGCAAATTCGATTTAAACGGC
Source organism: Hippichthys cyanospilos (assembly GCF_059441005.1). NCBI lineage: Eukaryota > Metazoa > Chordata > Actinopteri > Syngnathiformes > Syngnathidae > Hippichthys > Hippichthys cyanospilos. Next base: position 33,742,371 of record NC_142370.1, on the reverse strand, counting down.
GCAACGTCTTTCACTCACCAATTCGGGGTGCTTAAAAAAAAAAACGTAATTATACTGATGATGTATTGTACTGCGCCAGTTTCCAGCGTTCATCTCAACGTCTAGCATAAATTTGCCGCTAGCTAGCAGCGCTCGCATGCTACATTCAAGCTGGCCAGAGGAGTGGGATTTTTCAAAGGCACTCGAATTGATGTGAACGTCTGCACGTTTTCACGCCGACTGCCGGGCACAGTTGCCGTTCCTACTGATCACTTTTGATTCGAATGCGTTGTGTAGTTTTGGCGTCACTCGGTCTCATTCAATATTATTTAATCTCAGTTTATATTTCGAAACGTAGAAAACATTACAATTAAAATTCATAATCCTCACAAAGATTATTTGCTCTTCTGTGTTTATATTTGTCTTTAACTGAGCAAAAACACAAATATTTCTTTCATTTTTAAACAAATAGCAAAATCTACATGATGCCCTGATTGCTTTCAATTCTTCTGCTTATGGATTTTTGGGTGTGGCGGTTGAAAAGAATGATCAAATATTGGCAGATAAAGCAAAAACAGCTGGTTAGCTTTTATGTTTATGTTTGCTTACTTGATTGTTAATATTCATGCAAACTGCCGAGTAAGAAGAGAGCATTTTGCAAACTGGAAATTTAAAATCAGGCATGATTTCATACGATCAAATTTGCTCAAATCTCTTCTCCCGGATTGATGGAAAGTAAAACTAATGCAACTGGGCCGAATATGCGGCGGGCGTGTTTATGGAGCTGGCTTCTTATTGACATAACCAGCGTGTGACCGCGGTAAGCCGTATGACCGCAGGCCCCCTGACCAATGAGCACCGAGCATCGATGGAGGCTGTAAATGAGGCCGCGGTGGAGCGAGTCCTCACCAGTCACCTCATTCATATGTGGGCTATCTGACTCCTGTAGTGAGAGACGAGAAGGAGTCGGTGTGCTGAACCCCCTCGTTGGACTTGTCTTGGGCCTCATGCAAGATGGTGCACGCGGAGTTTATAGGCTGTGTGAAATATCATTCAAGCTCAAACGGTTCAGCTGGTGGATGAATAAATCAGAGTTCACTTTCATTTGGGGTCAAACTCTCCAGCTTGAACCCATGTCCTGATCGGTGGAGCAATTAGGTCTATTTTAGGGGGGCTGAAACCCACTTAAAATGGTGTCTCACAATTTGGTTGCATTTTCAATGTTTTTCTTTTTTTTTTTCATATTTTTTCCTTTTATTTCTTGACATGAAAAGGGCCAAATGTTATCTTTAAATCATCCATAAAATTGTTTGAAGTGAACACACACCTTTTCATCATATTTATTTAATGATGAATATAACTCTAATGTAAAAAGTAAATATAAATAAATAAAATTATACTTCTTTACTATACTATACTTCTATTATATTATAATTATTATATATATATATATATAATAATTATTAAACAATATATACAATTATTTACATATTTTGATTACATCATTTTAATATTATAAATAATAAATCTTAAATGAAAGATGACCACTTAATATATATTTTAATATGTTTTCATAATATGAATTTTAACACGAGTACCATAACCTGAAAATGATCCCTCGCTGTGTCACTTTGAAAGTTTTTAATACTTGATTAAATCCCAGATTTTTCAAAAAAAAAAAAAAGAAAAACTCCATCTCCATCTTTTACAATTTCTTCTAGGCTTGTTTTGCTATCATTTGACAGCCACTAGAAAAATTGTAAACACCATTTGTCATCAATTTAAAACATCCTTGACGACTGTTTTACTTTAATCAATTAGGCACTCGTGCATTCGAATTTGATCAATGCAGCTTCAAAATGATTTGGCGCAAAGAGTTGCGCTGCGAGCCAAAGCGTCATTCAACTTTACGCACGCAGTCAAGATAGCATAATCCACCAATTGTCCCCATTCAAAACATTATTTGATGCTTCCGCCCAACAGATGCTGGTCATTGCAGCTTTTCAATTCAATTTGATGATTAAATTACATCCTAAAAGTGATTGTTTGTCATTTTTTAAGTTGAAAATGATGGCATGGCTTTGTCACAACATGGGGGCCGTTTTTTTGCAAACTAATTTGCATATGTGTGTTCTATTTTGGGCGGATATTAATGAATACATTTTAAACAGTGTTATTAGATGCTTGTAAAACGTTGTGCTCAAGTGCGCCCCCCCCTTTCCAAAAAAAAAAAAACACTAGTGACGCTCATGGTCCTGAGTAATTATTTATCTTGTGAGAATAAATCTCAGTTGGAATGAAAACTCACAATTTTACCTTTTTTTCTCATCTTTTTCTTGTGTTTAAAATCCAGCACAGAAAAGTAAAACAACGTTAGAACATTACCAAAAAAAAGAACAAAAATGTAACAATGACAAGAAAAATGGTACACGACTATTGTGGCTGCTTAGTTCAATGATGCACTGACCATAAAACATAAAAAAAAGAACAAAATGTCCGCTGGATCTTGAGTTGTGTGTGCGAGTGTGCATGCAACATTATTTAGAGGCCACAGCGAATCATCAATCACTCACCATCAAAGTACATGTTTTATTCTTGGAAGTACTTCACTTTTTTTTTTTTTGCTCTTGGATTATAGCTAACTCAAGTCACAATATGCATGATTCCGTCGTTGCATTATTTTAGGTTGAATTCTTCGCTTAAATAGGCGGAGAGAAATCTGTCCACTACATTGTGTTTACTTTTTAATAGCAAAAACACAACAAATCAACTAAAAATAAACTGAAAATTTGAGGTTTTTTTAAACCTAAATAACCCCTATTATATATATATATATATATATATATATATATATATATATATATATATATATATATATATATATATATATATATATATATATATATATATATATATAGATAGATAGATAGATAGATAGATAGATAGATATATTTTCAGATATACAAATTTTCAGTATTTTTTTTAATTTATTTTTTGTGTTTTTTGTTTGTATATATATATATATATATATATATATATATATATATATATATATATATATATATATATATATATATATATATATATATATAGGACGTTACATAATTTGAATCAATATTTGTAAATCAATATTACGGTCAGCCCATTAGTGCCATTATTTTCTCCGAACCAGGAACTAGCCAGCTAAATAGAAAGTGAGCGATAAACATGAGTTAACAGTTGGAGCCTGGTAACCGAACTTTGTTCGTTCCTTTTATCAGAGGGTTTTCTTGAAACTTCCAAAGAGAGAGCGTGGCATTCTGATTCTGTCCGGAAAAAAATATAAACTTCATATCCTCCTAGTCTTGCAGTCTTGAAACAAAACAAAACTATTCATAGAGTGTTATATTTAATCGGTTCGCATATGACATAGATGTTGCATTAAAAACAGTATGGTATATTGAATTTTGATTGTATGAATGTAAAGCCAAATGTGTGCTTTGTATAATGATTCAGTTTTCCGTTAGTCCATGCACAAAATAGCAACTGGAAATAGTTTGATATGAACTATTATTCTTTCCTTAACAAAAAAGGGAAAAAAAGATTAGATGAATCCCATAAAATCTGCATCACACAAGCTGCTTTTTTTGCATGTTGGTATCTTTCTCCCTGGATGTTTCCAGTAAGCCCCAATTATGATTAATTGAAACCAAGATAAAGCTGTTGTGGATCCACATGAGCTCATACATATTAGGCTGATGCGAAAGTGTATTTAATACTTTGCTTGCATAAAAAGAAAAGCATCAAAGATGAAAAAAAAATGTGTGCAGGAGGAGGGGGACGTTGTCACGTTTCTATTTTTTTTAAACCCGTACGTGTGAAAATACAGTATTGCACAAAAATCTTGGACAATTAGAAAGATCAAGACCAAGAAAAAAGGGAATCATACAGTCTGCAATCGGTGTGAAGTGGAACTTCAGTATAAAAGAATGCAGTAAAAAAAACAACAACAACAACAAACACAAAAAACAAAATAAACGTTTTGTAAAGTCTGAGGCAGCCTTTAAAAAAAAGACATCGATCAAAGAGTGTTTTCCTCCTCGGTATGTGTCACTTGAAGTTTAAAAGCATTTTAATTTCTTTTGTTATTTCCATAACTTTTTTTTAGAATTCAGCTTTTTGGTAACTGTGGGGCCTTTTGGTATTTTTTTCCCCACATTTCGAGAGATTTGTGAAGAAATAAATTGCCGTATTTTTTTTTTAATAAAAGTACAAAACAAATCTTCTCTGTTATATAGTATTTGTTAAATAATTTTAACACACGTCTATAAATAATAATAAAAAATATATTGTGACCGTTTACATTTTTCAGATAAACATCTCGAATCTTACCCATATTTGCGTGAAAAAAATATTCACGGCGCTTTTGGAAACACACAGACGACATAAACACACACACGTATAGGCAACACACACAAACAAGGCCTTTATCAAACACACACACACACACACACGCACGCACGCACGCGCGCGCGCGCGGAAACCTGAAGCCCTCGTAATAATTTACGAGGCCCAAGTGTTTTCTCGTTTTATGAGGGTTGAAGTATTATTTCATTATGTATTTTTTATAGCGCGTTTGCAGGAAAATTAACTTTCTATCTATCTATCTATCTATCTATCAGCAAAATAGTAAAAACGGATATTAATTAATTTCGACTTCAATACTCGGTCGTTCACTCAAGTCAAAATTCCTTGCGGTCATAGAAAATATGGAAAGCGATCATTTCTACTATTAAAAAAAAACAATAATAACCAGTATTGCTTGTCAAGGGCCAGTACTTTCGAAAAGAAATTTGCCAAATAGATAAATAAATCCGTATGACTCCGTATGTGGACCTCAGTCCTGCAAGGAATGATTCCGCTAAAAGTAAATTCAATGATTGAACGAATCCATTCTGTTTGTAATTGTCTCGCTGTCAAGGTGTGAGAAAGAAAAAAAAAAAGAGTAATCCTGCATGCAGGTGTAAATTCCCAGAGCGGCCTTTGAATGGGGGTGGGGGTGGGGGGCATGCGCCGATGGCCCTCCTCCACCCCCCAGCCTTTCTTTGCGCCTACCTCCGCGCCTTGTCACGTGTTCCTCCGGCGTATACAAAATTTCCAGTGGGAGAGCGCCTCGGCACACACGCCTATCAGCAATTATCAGCCGCGGTCCCTATCTGCACGGGACTGGGGAGCACAGGGGGGTACAAGAAAGAACTTTCCAAACCGGACTTACTCGAAAGGACTATAGCGCCTTTTTGAGACACTCTCCCGCTTCCACGCACCAAAAAGTTTGCGTGCATCTCGGGTGAGGTCTTTTGGGTGGCATTTGGACCCCTCCACGAATGGACTGATTTGTTTCTTTTTTATCACCTGGTTGGCCTTATCAGGTAAGATAATATACTGCAGAGAGCCCTTGGAAGCAAATAATGTTCCTCGTGTATCCTTCCGCGCGTTATCGTCATTGTTGTGTGTGCGTACGCGTGTTCCGATTCAATTTTTTGGGTGATGACTTCAATGCCTTGGAGGGTCAATTAGCATGCGTATAAATCAACAGGGTGACAGAGACGGAATGGCCGAGGATGATTTTAGCGCAGCTTTCTTTTGAGCTTTTTTTGTAACTTTTTGTTTAGATGCCAACGGCTCGTAATTCAAAGCATATTACTACGCTTTAAAACGGGGGTGTCCAAACTTTTTTGTTGGAGGCTCGCATATACAGAAAAACGGAAGGAAGAAACGGACAATTTAAAATGGCTTTAGTTCATCAAGCACGCTTTAATAAATAATATATACTGAAATATGCATGTGTGTGTTTATTATGAAAATGTTTTACAAAACTCCAGTCGGCTGAACGTCTTAAAAACAATTATTTGAGCATCATTTTTATATTTTCGTAAGCCAAAATTTGACAGCGCAGAACGTATTTTTTTGTTTTTGCTTCTACAGCTGAATTATCTTTATTTACAGCAGTGTTTTGATTGTAAATTGTTTTTAAACTTCATAGTATGTACATGAATTTACTAGAAACAGTGGCATATATTCTTTTAACTCGCTCCTCTACTTTAGATGTTTTTTTTCGATCGTTTTGCCGGCCATTTCCAATGTTGTTTTGATTACATGCCATGGGCAGCAGAAAAAAGGAATGGCGTGGCACAGGTGGCCACCACACCGTAGTTTAGCTTTTTTTTAACGTGTATCCGATAAAGCAAACGTGTGGACAAGGAGGGTCTTTCAAAATAATTTTCTGAAAAATCGGATTTATGTCGAGGGGCAAGACTAAACATGGCCGCTCAAGAGCAATTTCCACGTGAAATAAAACGAATTTAAAGCCCCAATTACATTTTTTGTAATCAACAAATGCACGTTGGTGTTTCTTCTGCTCTTTTTGCAGTTGCGTTGCAAGGAACCCTGGAGCGCGCACAAGCGGGTCTCCCGCGCCCCAAGGACTGAGTCGATCCCTCGGTCGATTTGTTTTTTCTTTCCAATAGGCGGCCCGAAAAGCGGAGAGGGAAAATGTATCAAAGTCTGACCCTGTCGTCCAACCAGTCGGCTTACACGCACGACACCGGGAATTACATGCACCCTTCCACCAACTCGCCCGTTTACGTCCCCACCAGCAGAGTCCCGGCCATGCTGCCCACTTTGCCCTACCTGCAGAGCTGCGAGCCGCCTCACCAGTCCCACGGCCTGGGGGCCCCCCACCATCACCACCACCACCACCACCACCCGCACCACGGCTGGCCCCAGGGCACCGCGGACGGCTCGTCGTTCGCGCCCGGCAGCCCTCACCCGGCTCACGGCTTCTCCTACTCGCACAGCCCGCCGCTGAGCACCGGCGCCGGCCAGAGCCCGCTGGTGCTCGGAAACGGGGGCCGGGCCGAGCAGCTCGGCGGGGCTTTGGTGCGTCCCGTGGGGGGCTCTTACGCCGGCCCCTACGCCTACATGAGCCCGGAGATGGCCACGTCGTCGTGGACGCCGGGGCCCTTCGAGAGCGGGGTGATGAGCCTGCAGGGCCGCCAAGGAGGAACGACCACTCGGCGCTCCAGTCTGGGTAGGCCTCGACCGTCCTTGCTCATCTGCGCTAAAATCTCTCGTTTAAATCTGGTCATTTTGGAAAGATTGAGATCGAAAACAAGCACACATTGCATTACTATTTACTACATTTCGATTCAATAACTTCTGCTGTCATAAAAATCATACGCGAATATTTTTGTTCCGCATGAATATATTTTGTTACAAACTCCCGAAAAGAGGAAAATATGAAATATGAAAATATGGAGATCGTGCCTGTCTAATATTCATGTCCATCTGAAGATGAAAAAGCTTAGTTAGAAAATTTCCAAACATCATCCTTTAATACACTTTTCCACGAATGGAACTTTTACGATAAATAATAAGAATAACCTTCCTCATATTGTGGAACGGTATAAAATAGAATGACTTTATTGTCATCGTATGCAAAGAAAATTGGAGCTCTGCATGCATATGAAATTAATATATCACGTGAACAGATGTTACACTGTCACAGGTAGTTGTTAAATGCAAAAACTATAGAAAAAAACATGAATGTACTTAAATGATGTTATAGTATTTGTAATATTGGTGTAGTTATTAACAATGTTATTTTCCGTTTACAAATTTGGCCAATATTTCACGATTATATTCTTTAAATTTTCTTCTAATTCTTTCTATATTATTACATCATATTAATAATTATATTAATGCAAAAAATTTGCCTGCCCCTTCTCAATTTTCTGTTAATTTCTCTATAATAAATTATGAGCCGATATGTGGCCGAATGATGAGAGGAATTGATTGAATCAGTCTTTTCAAATATCCCCCCAAATTGGACCGAGACAATCCACATTCTTCTACAGAAAGGCTAAATAAAAACAATCGATTAAAATGTTAATCTAATCCCCGAGCAAAGGTGCACTCTTTTGATTTTCGCGCTCAATACACACTGACACAACAGCTCATTGTCCCGGGCCATCAGCAGCACTTATCACCTCCACCATCACAAAAAGTGCGATCGAAAACACTCCAAATGTCACTATTTGACACTCAACATTTTTCATTCACACGATTGATCGTTTAAAAGTACACGAAACAAAGCTCCCACCTGATATTTATTTTAGAAGTATCAATAAATTGAAACGCTCTCAAAACTGATAAACAACGAACAATCGTTAAATCGTCTCATGAGACACATTATTAATACATGAATAATTCGATAAGAATCATAAAAAGAAATTGTTTGAAAGTACAACCCCAAAATATGCTGCTCTTTGGCCTGCGGATCTGTGTCCCTCGTTTTTACTACAATTACTGTCATTTGGGGGATGCCCATTGCGTTAATATTGGAATATGATATTAAATAACATCGTTTATAGGCTTAAAAGTTGATTTTCAAACAAATCCAGAAATGGTCTCTATTGCATTGGGTGTCAAACATAAGGCCCGCGGGCCGAATATGGCCAACAAAGAGGTTTAACCTGGCCCATGTGACATTTTTCAAATCATCATAACGCCCGAGACTTTTGCTCTAACAACTTAATTCCAACGAATTTTGAAATAGGAGAAGCTGCGCATTGTGTTGATACCACATAAGGTAGTCCGCATGTTTGGGAAGGTGGAAGGTATTTTATGAAGGAATGCAAAAACGATCATAGAAAATTTCAATTCTTTTAATTAAATTTATGGAAAATGCAATTTGAGATACATAGGGGACCAAAAGGAAGTTAATTATTTTTGCTTCATCCTAATCTACTTATTTAGTCATTTTTTGGCTTTTCAAAAATATATTTACAGTTGACCCCCACTTTTCACATGAATTGGGAACAGGCCAGTGGCCATAGCAAAAATATACATTTAATTGCCATTCAGTGTGTTAAACTTGAACACAACCCCTGAGCTAAAAAACAAAAAAACAAACAAAAAAAAAAAACTTTGCACTCCTGCTCTATTGGATGAGTAATTGTGATTCTTGGCCAATTTATGCCAGGAGTCCGTTGTGTGTCAGAGCTGTGATGGATAGAAAGGACCCCTGGATCATTGTGGACTGATAACAGCCCCACCTCCCCATTTCTTCCATTAGTCTGTCTCCATCACATGGCTCACTAAATGAGAGTGGCGCTATTTGAAATTCCTCTACAGCGATTTGTTAAAAAAGCAGACCCCCACTAGTTGCGCGTTAAAATCCTATTGAGTCGAATATACTTTTTATACTTAGGATTCAATGCTCCGATCTTTACATCAAAGGGAACGCGTTGAATCAAGACACTCGGGAGCTGAAATTTCACCCGGATGGTGACAACATGTCAAAATGACACGAACACTTAGTTATCACTCTACCAGACGTGTGCCATTCTTTGGCTAAAATACTATGAGAATGATGCGGGTGAAAACAATCCAAAAATGGTCAAAATATCACGTACGGTAGATTTAGGATGTATATCTTGAAAACAACACTTTTGATTGTCCTGTGGTTTGATTTTTGTCACCACAGGTGGAATGAGGCATACAGGCGTTTCTTAGAATCAAAAAGGGTCAGATGATTACATTTCCCGACGCCGAGTTTTAATTGAATGTGCTCCATCAGATCTGGTGGAGGACTTGGCTACGGAGGGCAGGGAATGCGTCAACTGCGGCTCCATCTCAACGCCACTGTGGCGCAGAGATGGCACGGGACACTATCTATGCAACGCCTGTGGTCTCTACCACAAGATGAACGGCATCAACAGGCCACTCATCAAACCGCAAAAACGACTGGTAAGAAAGCTGAAGGTGTGCGGCAAGTGCACACAAATGCATTTGACTTATTGGAAGAGTGGCTTGATATATTGATATATTTTTTTTGTTTAAAAAATGATGACGAATGAAATGGGGCAGATTAATCGGGAGTTAAAACGCAATGAGAGTAAGCATAAGTTGCTAATAATTAAATGGTTAAAGAAAAAAGTGAAATATTGTTCTTGGCAGCGAGCTAATACAACACAAAAATATTTTAATCATGTAAATAGTGTAATCGTTCAATTGTTTAACTTAAAATTGTCCAAGTCTTCAAACGTCAGCCAATCTTACCAATTATTATCATTTCTCTATTCCATTGATAAAATAACATATTTGCAAAGGTTTAATATTACCTTGGAAAAATGATGGCTAAACCCGTGACTTAGCTTCAAAAACATTATTTATTACAACCTCATTCTCTCTTGTGGCATACTGCTTAATTTGTAAGTCTTGTAAAAAGGACGGGATCCATTTAAAAGTATAGTCGAAATCCCGTTCAATCGTCAAATCAGGTCGCTAGCAAGCGACGTAGTTACACTGACGTTGTCTTTTCAAGAGTCTTGGGCTCTGTTATAGCTAGGGCTAGTATTAATTAACTGCTAGCTAGCGCCGCTCGCTGATGTGGAAGGCCTAAATGACTGTTCACACTGATATGCTAACAGACCGACGGTTGCCGTTCGTACCGATCACGTTTTAACAAATCGCGCAGGCTGTTTAAGATGGCAAATTCCTATCAGACCAAAAATTATTGGTGAGAGATTTGGAGGGTTATTAAGCACAATTTGAGTTACAGCATCCCTGTCTTATATTTTTTTCATCTCGCGATATGGAATACTGAGTATTATTGTCCCCTCTTCGCGATATTTTCCCCGCTTTTGCGACAAAAAACAAAGAAAAAACTGTCATGACCCTAGGGGGTTGGCTGTATTTGTGTTTTGTCGCCATCTGCAGGTGTTTTTAGGTAATTGCACTTATTTTCTGTTCTGTTGCCGAACAGACTCCATGCAACGCGTCACTACACAATGCCGGTCTGCTATTGGTCAGTGTCTCCTCACGGAGATGCTGGTCTGCCATACGTAGCACTTACTACACTATTTTTGTACCAATTTTGAATACGTATGTACAATTATGATGTTTTGCCTGGGGTTCGCCATACTGTGATTTCGCCTTACGAGCCCAACGGCGGAACGGATTCATCTCGTAACACGGGGGCCCACTGTACTTGATAGCTGCGGTACTATTGTGCAAGGCTTCACGGCTGGCTTTTTCCCACAAGCTTGCGAGCTGTTGTCGAGCAGCTGCGGTTGGCGCCCGGCAACATGCCTCTATCCCGCGATGACCTTGCCCTTGGTTGAGGTGTTTGCGAAATTTCCAGCGCAAAATACAAACAAAAAACAAGACGATTGCTTTTATACGCTAAAGTCATTTTTATCTAAGTGCCTGTTAAACGGCTGCCCAACTAATGACTCACGAGTTATTTTCACATTGGAGCCGCAATAATTCATCGCTGTCGTATGTTGCGAGTCCCAGGCCGGCATCCTGTGATTCTTTTTTTTCAGGGAACGGTTTGATTTAAAATGAAGTCCGGGGGGAACGCCGTTTTGGGTCTGGGCCAAAGCGGGAAAATCCAAAATTGACGCTTTATTTTTGCCTCGGCCTCCAGCAAAGCACATCTCGCCGAGCTGGCCTGTGCTGCACCAACTGTCGCACCAGCACCACGACGCTGTGGAGACGTAACGCCGAGGGAGAGCCAGTGTGTAACGCCTGCGGACTCTACATGAAGCTGCACGGGGTACGTTACCGTCTACAAGTGCAGAAGTGTAGTGTAGAAGTTGTAAATCTGCTACAAATTAGCCTACGTGAAACTATATTTCGGTTTGGTAAAACTGGTAGGCCAAAAAGGTGACAAAAGGTGCCACAAAACTGAAAACCGTGCCATATTTTAACTCTGTTTTACCTATCATCTGATCTTGCTATCTACTGATCTAGCTACACTGATTTCTTTTGAGAAGCAATTTCCAAATTTTGCGGAGTATTGATTTCTTTGACAGATAATCCTTGGAACCTGACAAGGGTTATTATTAAAGGGACAGTGTGTAGGATATAGGCTTTTTTTTCAATAAAAAGGAATACATTTTATGTATAACACAATTTGTGTTCTTAATGACTAATAGTATGTTTTAAATATAATCATAGGTGTTATCATGAAATGATATTACATGGGGGTGGCACCCCTCCGGAGGCGGCCATGTTTGTCATAGCAAATGCAGCATGTGCAGCACCTCCTCCTGTCCGTCATGAAAAATGCTCTAAATCTTACACACTGTCCCTTTAAACAATAATTTCATGGCATTATTAATCTGTATCATTATTGTTGCTACTGTTATTAATGTTTAATGCATCAATGACCTTTTTTCTGAATGAGTTTGAATTGTCAGACTGAATCGATTTGAATGCACCATACGTCTCGTCCTGATGTTTAGCAGTTATACTTTAGACTTTTAGATGAACAGTTAGACCGACGAGCAGTTTCTTAGTGTCCTTGATCGACGACTAAATATGATTTTTTTCATTTATGTGTATCGATGTTTGTAACTACGTAATGTGGTGACAACAATCTGGGATAAAGAAGTCGCAAGACCTTGTCAAGCTAAACAAAATACAACCAGCACTCTAGGTAAAACTCAAAAATAAAATTGAAGAAATGAAACTCACATGGCTCTTCTCCAACATCCTAAATTTTGAATCTAAATTTTACTGCCCCTTAGCGTAAATGTGAATGCTAATCGTCGTTTGTCTTAGCGGCACATGCCCTGTGATTGGCTGGGGGCGGGTCCAGGGTAGACCCCGCCCCTTTTCCGAAGCCAGCTAGGATCGACTGCAGCACAGGTGTGGAACTCCAGTCCTCGAGGGCCGGTATCCTACATGTTTTCAAACCTGTTCCCTCAAAAACACCTGATTCAAATGATTGGGATCATTTTGAAGCTCATGCGGAGCTTGCTAATGAGCTAATTGTTTGAATCAGGTGTGTTGGGAAAAGAAAACCGGAAAACATGCAGGATGCCGGCCCTCGAGGACTGGAGTTTGACACCTATGGACTACAGCTTCCCTGTGACCTCGATGAGGACGAGCTGCATCGGCCACGAACGGACGAATATCCATGATTATAATAACAGTTAATTGTCTGGTATACAACCCGACCGAAAACCGCCAAATGAATCCTAAAAAGCCGAATCAAAGACAATTGGACCCCGTCTAGTTGCAAACACGTCGTTTTTCCATTTCAAACGAGAGGACTCAAAGCCCTTGGCCATGTCACATTCATCTTTGTTGAATTTATCGGCGGCTTCTAATTGTGCGATGATGTCACGTTACTTAGTGACTCACCGCCTACAAAAGCCAGATTCCAAACCGTACTGTTGTGACCTGAACTAAACCCTGACCTGAACTAAACTAGCGTGGCTTTACGGTGCCGAGCGGCTGATATTTGTATAGCGTACGGCCACGTCGTCGCCACGGGCGGTTATCAGAGCCCGCGGTACAGGAGTGGAGCTCGTGCGGGTTGTCATGGCAACGTGGCCTCTGTTGTAATAGTGAGTCACCTAATGACTGCTTTTCTCCTCCCGAAAGGTGCCCCGACCTCTGGCCATGAAGAAAGAGAGTATACAGACGAGGAAGCGCAAACCTAAGATGCCCAAGAACAAGTTACACACAGGTGGAACAAAGTTGCACAAAAAAAAAATGTCATCGTGATGAGTTTTCATAAAAGAAGGCTTCTGTTTCGATTAGTTTTGAGTTGATGAAAATGGAAATATTGGGGATTTCTACAAAACATTGTACATTTCAAGAACTTGCAAATGAATGTCTTCTTAATAACCAATAGTAAGTTTTAAATATAATCAAAGGTCTTGTTATCCTGAAACGGTATTACATGGGGGGTGGCACCCCTCTGTAGTCTGCCATGTCTCTTATAGCTACAAACAATGGTAAATGCAGCAACACCTCTGTGTATTATGTATAAATTTTGACCGTTTTTCACTAGGTGCTGCAGGTGGTGCATTTACCATTGTCCGAAGCTATAACAAACATGGCCGCCCCCAGAGAAGTGCCAGCCCATGTAATATCATTTCATGATAACTAAACCTAAAAGCCTTAATTTTTTTAATAAGGCTGATGGCGCGCCTTATAATCAGGTGCGCCTTATATACGGATCAATATTGAGATTGGGATTCGTAGATGGGGAATGAAGTGATAAAGTAAGCTTTACCTCTTTCTTTTGTGTGTTTACAGTTGACATTGAGTTATTATGCTATTGAGAGTTTAGAGTTATTATTAGAGTTATTATTATTATTGCTTTGAGTATTACTATATTGTGAAAGTTGTAAAATATGTTATTAGTTGAGGGTGCGCCTTATAATCCGGTGCGCCTTATATATGGAAAACGTTTTAAAATATGTCATTAATTGAGGATGCGCCTTATAATCCGGTGCGCCTTATAGTGCGGAAAATACGGTACTTCTTCAGTCAGATGTAAATCAAATGTAAATTCCTTTACCTTGAATATGAATAAAAAAGGCTGTTATTCTTTAGGCGCACCAGTCACCTCTGACAGCAGCTCGCCATCGTCACTGCCGGTGCCCGAGCACGCCTCGACTATCAAAAGTGAAGCCAGCATGACCTCCTCACCTTACGCCGGGCAAACAATCACATCGACCTCGCAAGTAAGCTTGTTTGTTCTTTGAAACTTATATAAATTTATTGGTCCAGCCCACTTTGGAATAGATTTTGCGCCACAAGCTTAGACGAGTTTGACACCCCCTGATTTAGCCATTTTAGCAGTAAAAAAGGTGATATATTGTTTGTAATTAACTTTTACTACCAGCTGGTTTTATACACTCCTTGAGCCAAACACTAGAAAATGTTTGATTGCTAAATGATTTTTTATGCACGATTATTTAAAAACACGGTTCGTTTTATGGATGTCACATGACCAAGAGATGTGACATCGCTGGTTGTTACCCAAGTCTTTGGGTACTGTCGTTTGCATTCGACCACCAGTAGAAAAATCCGTTTTTAAAAGGTATTAATTGACATGAATCAGTTGTAAGGTAACTGTAACTTTCATCGCTTGTGGGGATTTAATTATTTATTTATTTAAAAGGGATTTATTTTATCTTTTTTTTTTTAGCAGTTACAATAATTTGACCATAATTAATTTGTTAAGTAAATTATTTAATTGAGAAAAAAATAATTAATTGATATGTCAACAATTTCTTTAATTCACCTAAATAATTTAATTCAGTTAACAAATTAATGAGTTGATTAAATTATTTAATTTAGAAAAAAACGTTTAATTCAGTTAAATAATATGTTAACTAAATTATTTTATTTAGCTAAATCATTTAATTTAGTTAACAAGTTAATTATAGCCAAAATATGAATTGCTAAAATAACAAAAAAAACATATAAAATAAATCATTTTTCAGCAAGTTATGCACAAGCTTTGAATGTCACAGTTAAGTTAAAACTGATTTAAAATCTGGAGTGATTATTTTTGTCCAGATATTTTGAACAGAATTTTCTTTTTAATGAATCATGCTTGTTGGATTTTCTTTTTAATGAATCATGCTTGTTATTTTCAAGAGAATTTTCTTTTTAATGAATTATGCTTGTTGGGTATATTTCTTCCATTAAATCGAATTAAAATCGTAATGCTCCAAATGATTGAAAAAATATGAGATTTTTTTTTTTTTGGCCCAGCTTTATCTTATACTCAGCAGCGGTGCCAAACTCATCTTTCTAGCAGACCATATTGTCATTATAGTTTCTGTCAAACAGCGAAATCAAATACATTTTTTTGTGTATTCGTCACACTTCCAACTAATTTTGAAATCGGAGGCTGAGAAAAAGTGTTCAAAAGAGATTGGCAACAAAAAAATGCCTCTTATTTTTCTCCCTCAAGACACATTGCAAATTCGGTATTTTAACCATAAACTCAAAGCATTTCACGGGCCCCATAAAGTGATGCGGGGGGCCGGATCTGGCCCCCGTGCCTTCAGTTTGACACCTGTCTAATAAACTATATTCTATATGGTAAACTATATTATATATAGTATACTAATATATATATATATATATATATATATTATATTATATATAGCCATTCCCTCAGCCTTTCAAAACATTCTAACAAAGCGTCCTGCACGCTTGACGCTTGACCTTGTTCTCCCGCTGCAGACGGCTCCCCAGTTGAACACGACAGCGTCATCAGCACACATGGACATTAAATATGAGGACTACGCCTTCGTTCCAACATCGATGGCGCCGCAGAACTCCTGGTGCGCTCTATCGCAAGCGTGAGCCCTAAAACGCCGTCATCCGATCTCAACGTCTTACCGGCCGGGGACCGTCGGTTACTTGAAGACATAAATGAGCGGGAAAAAAAGCTTGGAGATGAAGGACGCAGGGTACCGGGACTTCCGGAGCAACTACCTATCGTGGAGCAAGAACATAAGACAATACGACCTGTAAAGATCCAAAAATGTACAGTGATTTTCGTTGAAGTTCTTGCGTTTCCTTTAACAAATGTTACCGTCGCCGCAGAAATAAAACGGACAGAAAATCTTTCTTTTTTTTTTTTTTTTTTACGGCTGCTCAACACAACTCATCAGCAGCGCGTAGATGATTGACTTTTATAGACGCATTATTTATGTTGAGATAAGGGCAGTTAAAAGTCAGCGCGGACGATACGGCTTGACTGCGCTTGACTCCGCCGGTCGGCCATGTTGCGCCACCTCCACGCATGCGAGTCATTTGTTTGAGACATATGGCGGTTAGAAAAAATGGCGGAATCCCCGATTGTTGGTGTTCAGGTGTTGAGAGTACACGCGAGAGGTTTGATTGGCCGTAAAAGTGCAATGGCTCGGTTGAAAACAGCAAATTGAAATAATTATAAACGGTGTAAATGTTTGTCGGTAATGGAAGCTGTTTGTGGCTGTAATATTTGAAAGAATATCTCACCTTGTGTTTCCTCTTTTATCAAAGTCATGTGGAATCTGTTCATCTTGAACTGATTTTATTTATTAATTTGATTGATGGGAAAAGAATGGATGTAATAAAAGAGAAGCCTCACTGCATGTAAGAGCTCATCATTTCAAATCAGTCTGTTCCGTCGTTGTTTATTCCACACCTTGGAAATGAGTATTTATTTATGTGAGAGCAGATGAAAAACCCCATTTACTAATAAAGGCCTTCAAATATTTATTATGAGTCAGGCAGAAATCAATCCAATCAATCCAAAATATAGCCTATTATATACTATTATATAGTATGTATGTATGTATGCATTTTATATGTATATATTTTACATTTATATATATATATATATATATATATATATATATATAATATTTTATATTATATTATTTTATAATTTTATATTTTTATATTATACAGTATTATATTATATTATATTATATTATATTATATTATATATATTTTTTAATATATTCATAGTCCGAGAGCATACTATCTGCATTTGGAATGCCTTAGCTTACATTAAAAATATTTGTAACAATGACTCCTATAGATTACAAAAGTCTGTTCTGTGCATTATCCCAATATATATATATATATATATATATATATATATATATATATATATATATATATATATATATATATATATATATATATAAATACGTTACATTTTGTGTGGATTTTGTGAATAATTTGACCCAAAAATGAGGCATGCTTTGTTTTATTTTGTTACTTGTTCTATTTTAATTATTCTGATGTCATTTTTCTATGTGTTTTGTTGCATATTGTGGCAATAGGAGTAGATAACTTCCGTAAATTACTAACAATTATACCATTCATACCACTAAATACGTCATGGTTCCCTGCCAATATATAATTTTTGTTTTCAGCTATACAAGTGTCTATTTCGAGTATATCTAGGACAAAACTGACAATATAATTATTTCAACACAACGGCACACACATGAGCGATTACTGTTGATTTGTTAATGGCGTAAAATAGCGACCTGCAGATCTCTAAATAATGTCAAGTGTAAACGTGTTAGAAATGACCGTGTTCTCACTGCTTTGACTCGTATTAATATTGAACAGCCCTTCACTGGAGTTGCCTGCACATTCAGCAAGATCTGCGCTTACACATAACAATCGCAGCCTCATACACGCCCGTATGACTTCATTCGGTGAGAAAAGAGCGCGCGTGTTTGTGCCAAGTGGTCGTCCAAAGGTTGTGTTCCAACGGCGCTTTATGGCATCAATCCATTCTGAGGTGGAGAACGCGTTGCAGTCAGCAACAAGGTTACTTTACTGCCGCCGCCGCGACTTGCAGGCACCGTTTCGACAACGACGCCGCCCAGCTTTATGGCGCGAGGCGACATGTTACATCCTCGCTATTCTTGGGAGAGGCCTTAATCAGGTGCGCCAGACGTCAACAAGCAAAGGGTAAGAAATTAAGGCTAGGTTAACACTGCAGGGCGGAATGCTCGATTACGAATTTTTGATGAAATGGGATTTTTTTCGTGAGGTCGCTCCGAGCGAGCGAGAGTCGTTGTCCCTCCATCAGAATACAGTGGACTCGTGATTCACAACGTCCCTGGCTTGCGTTTTGTTCACCTTGGTTTTTGTCCCCTCTTTACACCATTTTTTTCACGTTACGACAAAGACGCCTCCTCAGACATGGTGGTCGGTATACTCGCGTCACCGCTTACACCACTAGAATGCTGATCTGCTATTGATCAGCGTGACGATTCCCAAAGATACTGGTCTACTTTTGGACGGCGTCACAGAAGCATAAGATGCTAATCTGCTATTGGTCGGCGTCACGGTTTTCAAAATGGTGGAATGCTTTGTTGGCCTGTGAGTGCTTACAAAAACGTATTTACAGAACATTTTAGTGCTTAATTCAAACTTAAATAGGTCAGCCATGGGATTGTTAGTGATGTTAAAGAGAGAAGTAAGAAGATGATTTATACGGAAACCAAGATGGAGATAATCAAGAAATATAAACAAAGCTAAGCTAGGCTAGGCTTCCCCAACCATGGAGGTAAAAAAGGTAAATAAGATAATCAAATCCTTTCTATATCTTTTATTTATGATGTTATTTAATTGTATACATGTATATTATTTATAAGTAGCACACACTACACAACTCTGATACAAATTTTTAATATGTAGCCTATATACAATTTAGATTTTTTTGCTGGGGTTTTACATGCACTTGCTATTCAACATCGGTTTGGATTTCCCGCCATGCGGCGAATTCGCTTTACGATTCCACCCGCGGAACGGGTATTCATCTCAATATCGCAGATGCGGTTATACCACTGCTCAAGTTGAACCCGTTGAAGTCCCTACATTTATTATGATATCTGTTGTTACATATGCATATGGTTAAGATATTTACCCTTACTTTGTCAACTCTACCAATAAAGAGGTGTCTTCGGTTTGTTTCTTTAGACAAATAAACCCTGAACCGAGTTTGGCCCTGAAAGCAAGGTTGGGAGTTGACCAGATGTCAAGGCCCAAGTGACAAACTGTATCTCAGTGTGTGCAGTCAAAATATTAACAAAGCCCAAACGGGGTATATTTTAAGACGCAAACCACACCAATACGCAATTATATACATGTCGTACGATATATATATATTCTTATACTGCAGTTGCAATTAGTTCGGCCCCCTTGTTTGGACATGTGCATGACCTAAAGGTCAGAAAAATCGATTGGTCGCCCAATATAACGTAGTGCGATGTAATGCGGTCTATCTTGTCGGTCAACCTGTAGACCGTGGTCGATGTGTCCCTGACTGACACTGGATGATTCTAAGATGTATTTCTCTCTTGGTTCACTGAATTGAGATACAGTGGAACCCCGGGTTACGACGGACCTGGTTCACATTTTTTCACGTTATGAAGTGGATTACAAAGTTTTGTCGTCCCCTTTTTACAGCATTTTCCCCGCTTTACGACGTCAACAGCCATTACAAAATTCAAATTTGACCGTCGATGTTTGTGCGAATGACTGCGAGTCACACTGCATACATCACTAAAATGCTGGTCTGCTGTGTGTCACTAAGATGCCGATATGCTAAAGACTTCTCGTGTGAGTGCTTACGATATCGTATTTATTGTGCATTTTAGTGCATAATTCAACCTGTAGTTGGTTAGCCATGGGTCCCGAGATTACTAGAGGTGTCAAAGGGAGAACTAAGAGGATGATTAGGAACGAAGATGGAGAGAATCAAGAAATATGAAGAAGGCTAGGCTAGGCTAGGCTACGCTTGCTAGGGATTATCTCTGTAAATAGCTCAAGTAAACACCACCCAAAGGTAAAACATATATATATATATATATATATATATATATATATATATATATATAGTTTATGATATTTAATTCTACACAGGTATACTATATATATAGTAAGTAGCACATACTATACTATTTTGTTATCAGTTTTGAATATGTATATAAAATGTCCATGTTTTTATCTGGGGTATAATACGCATCAGCTAATTAGCGTAGCTTTCTATTGGCCGCCATGTGACGATTTCGCCTTACAATACCAACTCCGTATCGGATTAATTTTGCATGGCGGGGTACCACAGTATTTCCAAGGAGCCACTTTGTAAATTCTGACATGATGAATAATCAGTAATTGGTCTTGATAATTGAATTGCAATGTTTTAATTCACGTTTTGTTTCCCAGCGACCGCTCTCACGCACACTAACGTTCCCCAAACAATTAGGGCAAAGGTTGTTAGCAACTAAAGTAGAAACCAAAGCGCTAAGGAAATTGGGAAAAAATACACAATCGCGCTACTGTTTGTATAACTTAATTCTGTCGCTACAGATAAAAGCATAAAACCATTAAAGGCCTTTATATTCACTTCAACAAAAGAGCTGATGTTTTGGTATTTATGGTACCCCGATGACCTTTTGTTTTGGGGTCATGAATGCGTCTGATTCGTCACCATTGTCTCAGGAATATTCACCTGGATGCTCCTCATTCTTCACCTTCTAATTAATCCCTCCTACTCATTTACCCTCTGCGAAGAATACTTTTTAGTCTATGTTAAACTCTTGTTGTCCTCATTTTCTTATATACTCAAACCTCCAGGTCAAAATGACCCAACCTTCTGACTTTTAAGATGTTAAATGATCTACATACTCCACATAGTCCTCCACTATTCCTACGATCTATTGTGCCTCTTTTTAATGGAATGGGCTTCCATCCAATGTTAGGGAAGCTTCCTCCACTGTCTTAAAACATATCTTTTTAGGCAGAAACAACCCCATTTTTTCATGCATCTTTTTTCATGTTTTTGTTGTTTTGTTTTGGTTTTTTTCACTTGCGTCTTTTTTTTTTCTAGATTTTGATTCTTCTATGAAGTGTTTTAACTGTATTATGTGTTAAGGACGATAGTGAGAATGCACCATGGTGATTTTGCACTTTGAATAAATTCATTGAAGAAATTGAAGAAATTATTTGTCATCCACCACAATCTGTCTAAATACATTAAGAGTTTTCTCTTCACATATTTTAATATCTTCAAAGAAAAGGACAATATATATATATATATATATATATATATATATATATATATATATATATATATATATATATATATATATATATATTCATTTATTTATTTTAAACCTAGCAGCCAGTCATTTTGATGCAAAGAACAGGTGAGTAAAGATTGAAAATAATGATAATAATAATTGGGATTTCCGGGTTTGAATGAGATGCATTCAAGTAATTTTTTATGCAACTTTAAGTCCTTTGTGTTGATTGTCATACTTGTCCCGAGTGTAAGCTTTGCAATTAAATAAATCCCATTTGCAATCATTCAGGAATGAACGCATGAAGCTGTTTTGAACATCTACCTGTTTTGACGATCTTTTGCATATTTTATCCACCTGGTGTCCCCTTTTTATAATGCTTTTTGCTCGACGAGTGGCCCAAATCGGGTGGAAATTGACACAGAGGGGTTGGAGAAATATTGACTCTAAAGAAATGTGTTTTGTTCCATATATTCGATTGAGTAATATCTTTTGCGCGAATGGAAACACGCCAATGAAAATATCACCTCCTTTGTGGGAGTAAAACAACAAACGCAAATCAAGAGCCAAAATCACAGTTTTGGGACAAGTTGCAAGCCAAAACCCAGCCCAGTCAAGCCTCTTTAAGAGGTTGTTTTCGGGGCGCAGTGAACTCATGTGATCCTTCACTCTTTTATCAGGTTGAGTCAACAATAGTCAACCTGGACGGCGGCAATACAGCACAAAGCTAACACGCTAACCGATGCGCTTGCGCCATTTTCTCAGCTCCAAACACGCAGTTGTTTTTTTTTTACTCTTTCTGCGAAGACCATGAATCACAAAGCCCTTGATATAATTAGCCCTGGACTTGGACTGCTATTATGAATGACTGAGAGGGACCTAAAAAAAGCGGGATGATAAATTGCTCGGTGACAATGCTGAACGATGACTTCCGTGTCTGTGAGTTTGATTGTTTCCTTGAGGAAGAAAAAAAAATCTACAAGGGAAGGGAGGGATGTAAACTATGGTTGAGAGAAGGGACCGATTGAGGAACTCCACTCCGAGGAAAGATTATATTCAGCATCGGGTGGAAGATATGACCCAAAAAACATTCTAGTTTATGATTTTAATCAATCTTAAAGGGATAGTGTGTAAGACTTAGACACTTTTTCATTACGGACAACAGGAGGTGCTGCAGGTACTGCATTTACCATTGTCTGTAGCTATAACAAACATGGCCGCCTCCGGAGGGGTGCCACCCCCCATGTAATATCATTTAACGATAACTAGACCTATGAGTATTTTTAAAACATACTGGTGGTCATTAAGAACACATTCATTTGCAAGTTTTTGTCATTTACAATCATTTAATTGATTCCCTTTGAATGAAAAACGGTCTAAATATTACACACTGTCCCTTTAATGGAAGAAATAAACCTGATCAACATTTTCTTAAAGGTTTGACTTATTGGAAAAAAATAAATCCTGTGGAAAATATTCAGAATAATATCATGATTACTGATATAAAAACAGCTTTAACGTAAATTTAACATTCATAGCTTGTGCATAGAATAGTTATTTTGCCATTTTTAGCAAATTAATCTTTGGTCTAAATTTGATATCTAAAATCTTACTAAGTTATTATAATCGTGTATTAGGTATTACGTACAAGTAATACCTTAAAAAAATCAATTTTTTTCTACTTCTTGTCGACTAAACTGGCATCACCTGTGCACAAGAATAAACTGTTGGTCATGTTCATAAACTTGAACCGTGAAAGATTGGTCATTAACTGAGCTTTCAGCACATGTTGTTTTCAGTCAGCAGCAAGTGAAAGAAAATGTGTTATTCGAAGTAGTAATTGTCTGTGAAAAATAGTTGTCAACATTTTTATCGAAATTAGCAAAATAGTTTTCAAATTGACTCATCCAATCCCATGCTGTAATTTTATGTGTTTAATTGTCCAGACATTCAATCCCATGTACATGTTGATACTTTTTTCAAACATTTCCAAGTGCTAAAGGAGTGTTTAAAAATGGCTGTTACAAAAAGTTAATTCCAGACAAAATACTTGTTACTGCAAAAAAAATGGCTAAATAAGTGGACTATCCCATTAAATGCCACAATTTATAAAGCAGCCAATCAGCATTCTGCCACTTCTGCAAACACTCAATTTCATGATTTTGCTCATTTTCAAAGATTCGATTTTTAAAATGATCAATTACTGTATTTTCCGCACTATAAGGCGCACCCTCAATTAATGACATTTCAAAACTTTTTCCATATATAAGGCGCACCGGATTATAAGGCGCACCCTCAATTAATAACATATTTTAAAACTTTCAATCACACTTTAGTAATACTCAAATTAATAACAATGATGTCGCAAATAATAACTCTAAACTCTCAGTACCATAATAAGTCAACGTCAATATGAGCAACCTTGTTCAAGTGTAAACACAGAAAAGAAACAGGTAAAGCTTACTTTATCACTTCATTCCCCATCTACCAATCCCAACCTCAATATTGAACCATATATAAGGCGCACCTGATTATAAGGCGCACCATCAGCTTTTCAAAAATTATAAGGCTTTTGGGTGCGTCTTATAGTCCGGAAAATACAGTAATTTCATTTATTGTCCAGCCCTATATATAGTGAAAGTGCACTTTCCGACACTTTCCCACTCCAGTGAATTCGGCATGCCAGCGAATAATTTCCGACGCCACTGTTGCGCCAATTTACGTGGATCTCTTTTGCCCTTGTAGCGGTTTCAACTCTTGCTAGCGCTCTGACGCAGGAGATGAATCACCCCTCACAAATATCTACCTCACACCTCGCCTCCTTATTACCTCCAAGACACCTCAAGTTATATTGACAGCGTCAGCCTTGAGGGAGGTAAAGTGAAAGTGCGAGTGAGCAAGATTCATGTCCTTCCTCTGGATCCCAAAACACACACAAATGCACACACCAGCACATCACACACAGGGCATATACACACGTACGCACATACGCATATCCAATCTATTAAAAATAACAACAATAATAAGAATAGTTTGTAACTGCTTATCCATACAAGTTTCATGTTTTTGCAATGTGGGGGGAAGCCAGAATACCTGGAGAAAACACATGCAGGCACGGGGAGAACATGCAAACTCCACACAGGAAGATCGGAGCTGTGATCTTTGCAGTGTGAGGTTTTCCAGTCAGTCCAGTCAGTCCTATTTATGTGGGGATTAATAAATGTGTTTTCACAAAAGCAAGCCTTTAGCTCACCTAATTCTTTATTAAAGGCAACATAATGCGCAGAGGTAGCTCAAATATTGCTGAGATTACAGCAGTTTGAATGTACGAAACTTACAATTTGAAATTTTGGCTGGTTGGTCTTGTACGCATCCCAAAGTTGACATATTTCCAAAATCTGTATCTCCGCTAATAATGAATAAAAAAATCTGGGCTGCACTGTGAATGACATCCGCATTCATTGATAATGAACTAAACCTTATTTCTTGTGTTCACAAGACCTTTTTTTTTTTTTTAAATTTCATGATCAAAAATTGTGAAAAGACTTTAATTTATGCTGAGCCATGTTTCTAAAAACATTTGTACTTGAGTCGAGCAAACATACATCCAGCACACACGAATGCGGTGTTGCATTTCTTGGTGGATCCCATAGTTTCATGCATCCTACTTGCACTAAGAAATCCTGTGTGAGCACGAGTACGCGCGCGTGTGTTGGTGTGTGTGTCGTGCCTGGTTGTCTCTCCATCAGTCATTGGCCCGGGTGGAGAGGAGACTACCCGGAGCCCAGAAAGCAGGGGTCAAGTCCAGGCTTACTCAACCCCCACAGGCGCTCCTCCCTCCTCTTCCTCCCCTCTCTCCATCACCCTCGCATGAAGGATGAAGGGCCAAGGAGGGAGGAGAACTAGTCGATTTTACAAAGTGGGGGAGGAGGTGCCGAACGGGTCAAAAGAAGAGCTGATGAGAGGAGGAGAAAAGAAGAAAAGAGAAATGAGAGCACAGTTGGGACTGAATTAGCTGGCTGTGAATGAGAATAGCGCTTAGCGTCGCTAGCTTTGGCTATTCCAATCGCTTGGTACTCGGTCCCTGCAAGGAACGAAGGTATCTGTGTGGGCAATGTGATAATGAGATCCCCATGAAGACCTTTTTTTGGGGGGGCAATTTTCACTTCTTAAATAAATAAATGTGTGCAGAAAGAAAAGAGCAATGGACGATGGTTAATTAGCTAGCTAGCTACATAATTAGCCAGCTACATACGTAGCTACAATGACCGACCATAGGCATGGACCATAGAGCTAGCTAGCTATCAACATAGACTGACCGTAGACATAGAGCTAGCGAGTTAAATAAGCGAGCTAGCTAGCTCCATAACTAGCATGCTAGAGAGAAAAAAACAAAAGAGAGGTGTAGAGTGATGTGAGCCAGGGTCTTGCTTTCAATCACATCGTTCAGTGAGAGCACTAGCTCAGTTATCTCAGGGTGGTGTCCACAATGACCTGTTCCAAAGGTCTGCAGGTATTTTACAGAAATACACAAACACATACAGTCACACACTCTTTGTTAAATCAGGAGTAGTAAATAATTCACAGGGAGGCGGGACTTATGAGTACTGGTTTCCCATGGGAGCGATTTGATAGGAAAAAATGTGTGTTGCTTAGTGACTGTGGCTTATTGACACTTTTTGCATTTTAATGTGAGCAAAACGCCTATTCTGGCTACTTTATTCAATACGCTGGGGTAGTCTCTAGCGACCCACGACCCTCGTGAGGATAAACGGTCAAAACGATGAATGGATGTTTCGTAACAGGCTCGTATTGAATGACGTCATGAAGTGGGAGACGCAGACACGGAGTGAGAGGTGCGGCTTCAGTAAACGAGGCCTTTCACTTCCTGGTTGTTACTGGAACCACAAACCTCATGCTACCGTATTTTCCGCACTAGAAGGCGCACCTAAAAGCCTTTTTTTTTTTAAAGCATCGATGGTGCGCCCTATAATCCGGTGCGCCTTATTTATGGATCAATATTGAGATTGTGATTCGTTCGTGTGTTTACAGTTGAACAAAATTGGTCATATTGACATTGAACTATTATGCTATTGTTTAGAGTTATTATTTGAGTTATCATTATTATTACTTTGAGTATTACTATATTGTGATTGCACTGGGGGAAAAGTTCCCGACATAAATGTTGCACTACATGTTACACCTTGCTGTTAAAAGATAAACTGTCCCGGAAATACAAATAAAATAAAAAATAAGACAGTTGTTTATTCATTTTGGGAGTGAATGGAGTTGTCAGAAAGCTGCTTTGGAATCTACTAATAAAGTTTGACTGCTTCTGTTGTTGCGCCTTATAATGCAGTGCGCCTTATATATGGAAAAAGTTTTAGAATATGTCATTAATTGATGGTGTGCCTTATAATCCGGTGCGCCTTATAGTGCGTAAAATACGGTAATAAGAAAATAAATCACCAATGTGCCAAATGTAATTCATAGATTTACCGATCTAGGCCCTTTAATGAGCAGGAACTTTGCACTTTTCTATTCAAATTAGTCCTTTTTAATGACTGTTTTAATACATTTTAAAACCATTCTTCGCAACAGTCCACATGTGTCCAACTGCAGCTTTTTTGACAGCTGCCCGAGGAGGGAAAACGCAGTTTTGCTACCTGGTGTGTATTCAGTGATGCGCTAAAGCTTTGAAGATGCAGCGGAGTGAGGTCGGGGGATCTGAGCCGCTCCACAAGCGTCGTTTGATCTTCTGACGGAGCTGCAGTCATCGCTTGCATGTGCCTGAGCACCGCACTAAATAATCATCATTACGGCCGCCGTAAAGTCTCATCTCTCCGTATTATCTCCCCCATCAGTTCCTCTCCAGGCCTCCTCTCTGTATTTTCTTCCTTCAGATATGATGAGGCCCCGTAAACAAAAAGATTTCCATGGCTGCAGTAAACTTTTCATCATCACAACAAGATCTATGGAAAATTGATTATCATTTTGATAGACGGAATGCTGAATTGATTCTGGATGGTAATTTTGCATGCGAGGATGGGACGAATCGCAAATTCCATGACGCGAGATTGAGTCCACTAGAACGCGGCAAAATGTGTCGGATAAAATAATTGGACGTGATATTTTCCAATTTTCAAAAAGTTTTCTTATTTCTTGGCAAACCACTGGGGAACACAGGATTTGGCACCCTGTAATTTTCCTGTAGACTTTGGGTATTAATGAAACGTTTTACACACACACACGGATATATATGAAATCCTTTTGGGATTAAATGCAGACTGAGATGGGCACGGATAAGAGACGTCAGAACGACAGAACACATATCCTTGTCGGCTTGGATTGTACGAATGGTAACTATCAAGCTGTCAGCATCAAAGAGAGAGTCATTTTCGTCTCCAAACTGCCTTTGAAAGATAATCCAAATTGCGCTCGCCGGCCGATATTGAGCGCTCCATTGCTGTTTTCTGATGGCCGCTTCAATAAAATGGCAGCGTTGTTACTTCGGTTGACTGTGGTTATGGACCGAATTTGTATTGTTTGTATTAACTTGCGAATCGTGAGTCCAGCAGCAACAGGTTGCGCGTCATAACACTTGTGCACTATTTGGACCATTTTTGGGTCGTTTTCTTCCACATCATTCGCACCACATTTTCGCCAAGGGATAGCAGACTACTGGTAAGGGTGATAATTAGTAAGTGGTCATTCCACGTTGAACACGTTGGGTGAAATTTCAGCTCCCTGGTGTACTCTTTCAATGCTTTCCCTTTGATGTGAAAAGCCTTTGGTGTAAAGATCAAAAAATTGGATTAAACATCGCAATTTAAAGCATGGGTGTCAAACTCGTTTTAGCTTGCGGGCGCATTGAAGAAAATCTATTCCCAAATGGGCCTGACCATTAAAATAACAGTATGAATTTATATTGCTTTAAAACAAAAACAGATTTATTCTTCTTTTTTAATATTGTCCAAAATAGTACACACATCACTAATAATCGTAAAGAAATTATATTAATTATAAAACGCTTCAAGTTTTTCATTTATTTAAAAGAACTACAGCTCATTTTTATACTTTACAAAACAAAACCGTCTCTTGGGTGGATTACACCCATTTGCGGGCGTATATTTGACACTGATTTAGCCAGCCGTTTTTGTGAAACGCTTCCGGGAACAACTTCAAAATAAAAGCCTTGATATCGAAATATCAAATGAGCTTTTCTGACTTTTATTTTGTTGAAGTATCACCGCATTTGTTTACGTGTTTTATTGTCATTTAGTATTGCCGTTGCGAAAAAACAGCAAGAGAAAAAAAATATCATGCCTTGCGGGGACGAGAAACCTCACGGCGTTCTAATCTTGCGAGATTTCATCCCATCCCGAATCGCAAGCGGCGAAAACACTGAAAATATGGCGCGGTCCAGTCGCAGATGTTATGTTGCACGCTGAGTCCGTGCTCCTTGTCTTTCCTCCAGCTATCCCCATTCCCCTAATGTTCATCCATTTATTTCTTTGCCGGCCTTTGGCAGTCATCTCCATCCGTCTCCCTCATTTCTCTGCCTCTTGTTTCTTAGCCTCATCTGTTTCTGTCTGGGCTTCTGGATGTGCACTCTGGATAACCCTCTGCGTAACCTCCCCAATGTTTCCTGTGCTGAGATGCACCCTATTTGTTTCACTGCATTTTCTGAGGGGAAGAATGCGCAGACCAAAGACTGACCGGCTACAGCGGATTTAGCCAAATAGCGCTGACGGGACTTTTTTTTTTTTTTCTTATATATATTCTGAGTCATGTTGGGGTTGATAGCATAGCGTGGGAAATTTTGGTCTTTGACTCATTCGCTTCTGTTTCTCCATCTTCCATTTCAAGAGCTCACAGGAATGTATCTGAGGGCTTTTAGGAGAAAAAAAAAAAACATCTCTGCGGTGGTGAGGACATGTTGATTTAAGAACCTGAGGAATGTTCATGGGTCTGATCTGTAAAGGTGCTATTAGCATCTTTGAAGGCCAGCTAGCACCTCATACGCCACACTCCACAGAAAGATAAACGGTAATGGGATACAGTTGAAAACCTTTATAAGGGATGGAGTGAAACAATTCGAGGTGTAGTTTAAGAGTTAGCTGGGATTCAGAAGACACAAGATTTTTTTTTATGTAGCTCAATACTTTGATGAAGACTGTTCCAGAAAAAGTCATGGGTTGACAATTAACTTCAGTGTTAAAACGTCAAGGTTTCAATAACCGCCAATACTGTCCATCAACGGTAAAGAACGCTTTTCTTTTTTGCTTAATCTTATAGAGGGAACAATTAAGCTTGGCAGAAGCTGCTTGAAGAGTTGACTCAACAGGCGGCCTCTTTAAAAGTAATCGCATGGCAATTACCCTTTCATTTGTTTGTTTAATAACCTTCTCGGCATGCATGAGGATGAGGGGGTCATCTTTGCCTTAACCCGTTCGGATCCAAGCAGCATGATATGCTTGCATGTCTAAACCAATAAATATGCAGAATTTTTAAGACGTCGCCCACTTCCGGAAGATAATTGGAAGAAGCTTTACCAATCAAAATCAAGGTACGACTTTTGACCAGAAACAAATGCTATGATCATGCTTGTCAAATGAACTTGCTTTCTGTATAAATACCCCCCACCCCCACAATACAAGAAAAGTAGTAGATGTGCCTCTCATACAGGCTACAGTGCCACATAGTGGCTGGGAATGTAAAGCATATCATTACAGGTTACAAGTGATATACAGTCATTCAAAGTTATTTTGCTAATACATTATGTCACAATATTTTAGAGTTTTTTTTAAGGCTAATGTGCTTCACAGTGGACTTTAATGAAAGTGCGGTGATATGGTATCGCTAGTGCTTGCAGAGTTGAGACAACAAGGCTATTTACTGAAAAATAAATTAGATTGTGTTCAATGGAAAAACATGGAGCTGTAATTATAATATTGTGATACCGTGACATCGTTTGATTATTGCGCATGTTTATCAGACTGTTAGAATCAATTATCAGCCCATGCTGTTAACAGTAAACACCATGTTCAGTTCCCACTCAGAGTAGTCAAGAAGGACATGGTCCAAATCTCATGTGGACCTCTTGACTGGATCCAATATGACTACCCACCGATATACACGGTTGATTGTTGAAATAAAAGACCGTCTCGTTAGTGGTTGGACCATAAAAACACTAAAGGATCAGTAGACTTTGTTTTGGGGTCAGGGTTAACTTCTCCTTTGTTTTCGTGGAAAAAGTGCATTACTTTTACTGCATTACTTTATCATAAAAGAGGCATTTTGCACCATTACACTCTCTACTTCTGTACTGACATTGCGCATCCCGCTACTAATACGCGGACAGAAACAAAGGTTAGTTGCTGCATTCCTTCAATACAGCAGCTAAACATACAGATAAGGGTCTTTACAGCAGCCAAACGTAAAGAAGAAATAAATAGTTCCAGTCAGCTCATCCAGAACAAGAGGCAGCAATTCAACAAAATGGCCTGACTGCAGTTGATGGTTGACACAAAAAATATGTCACTAGCACATTTGAATGAATGAATATTTGCCCATGGGCCAATAGGATGGGACCATTTGGTGAAGTTTTCTTTTTTGTGTGATTCTTGTTGTTTGTTGTACATAAAGAAAGCAAATTGCCAAAAAGCTGAGGTCCAAATCGTGTATTTGTTCTCTACAAACTTTTACAGAGTAATATTTACTTACATTTTGTATTTCATGCTTCAAAACTGAATTTGGTGGAGAGCAGCGTGGAAAATGAACCGACACTGTTTTACTGCCTTTGACGTCGCTTCCTGGTTTTTCCATCGTTTTCTTGCCGACTGATTTTTATTAATCAAAACGTACGAACAAATTTAGCTAACAACCATCCAGAACGTAACTCTGTTTATTTATTTATGCATTTTTTGTCCCTCTTCCCTGCACCATGGAGGAAATACCGTAAGAATTTTGGTAACAACACACCCACTCTAGTCATATTCAGCGTTCAAGCAACGGAGTAGCAAAATCGTATCATAGCTTTCACGCTACCTGGCTTGTACTTGCACCCACATGTATGCACATAAAAAGAACAACTTTCAAAACGGTTTCGCTTTGAATTCGTGGTCACTGTGAGGGCCCGTGGGGGACCGTGGAGGGGGTCGTATGTGGCCCCCGTGCCGTCATTTGTCATTGTTCAAATATGGTCACAGTTCGACACTAGAATTTCCTAATAGTTTCCGATGAGACCTGATCTGCAAATTACTGCCCCCTAATGGTTTGGATGTTGCTTCAAACATGGACATTTTATGAAACACCACATTCGGAACACGATGGGGCGTCCAGCAAACTATTTGCACCAGCATCCACCCACCAAGGTAATTTAATTACTCGACACCATGATGACTGATCTATGTCCATTTGGGATGAGGGATGAGAGAACTGTGAGCTGGGCAGAATGGAAATTATCCATGTGACCAGTGTGTGCGCGTGTGTGTGTGTGTGTGTGTGTTGGTCCCGCTTTGCTGTGGGGCCTGCTGCCTGTCAAGCTGAGTGGTCTTATCTTTCCCAAACATTTACTTAACCCTTTGTCTTACAGGGCCCATGGACAATGAGACAGGCATGAAAAATCCCACCACGCACACACACACACACACACACACACACACACACACACACACCGAAAGAGAGAATGGCAACATTAAACTAGCACTAGTCATGTTTCCAGTACAAATTAGTTCATTTGGGTTGTTTACAATGTGAAATCTCTCAAAAGCTAGATTTAACCGATGTGTACCAATACCACAAATTCTCTCTGCTATGGTAGGTTGAAGCCTATCCATGAATTCTATTGGAGGTCAGAGGTTAAACAATTGTGCTATAAAACATGTGGAACAGGGAAAACAAAGAAAAACTAAAGAAATACAACCATAGAATGTTAATAATAAACTAAAACATACAGTGACCCCTAGGTTACAGCGTCCCTGGCTTACAATTTTTTTTAATGTTAGTAAGTGGAATACTAATTTTTTCGTCCCTTCTTTACCGCATTTTTCTCTCTTTACGGCATCAAAATCCAAATAATTGCCCCCAATAATGAAGTATCGCTGTTATAGCCCACCCTAATGAGGAAAAGCCATTTGGAAAATGAATGACCGAAATGTGAAATATTTACTTTCCGCCAACCACCTTTTTACACACCGGAACATGGATTCACTGTACAGACGACATGACTAGGTTGTCAGCAGCAGAAAAATGCCACCCACTCACTGAGCCCCTCTCCAAGTTTGTTGGAGTAATAATACCGCGAGAGAGCATCTCTCCACCACCTCCTTGTTCTTCTTCTGTCCTCAGCAGCGCTCGCACTCCGTCCGCCTCCCTGCTGAGGTTTATCAGCGGTCCTGCTCAGTGTCCCACTGTCATGTCTGATGTGATTTACGTCACTGGCTGTGAAGTCTACTTATCTCCCTCCTCGGCGTTGGCCCTACGCTGGGATGGATCCCTCCTCCTCAGCCAGCCTGGCTCCTCCAACGGGGAGGAAACACGTGGGTGGGGTCGAGCACACCGGCGGAGGTGTGATGGGGGTTCCGAGACTGGGCATTCACCTGTCTTGGGAATTATCTGAAGTTTATAGCCAGGAGCAGACTGGGGAATGGATTAAGGAGCTGCAAGTGGTACATCATATGCTGTCATGGTCATTTCCAGATACCGCACAATAGTGTTGGAAAAATGAAGCATCGTGAAGCACTTTTGGTATTTTGTTTAATCCTCTAGATGGGGCTGTTGGTTAAAAGACCAAACCTACTCCAATAGAAAAGTATGACGTTTACACTGTATCTTGAAACCAAGAGAGCCCTCTAAAGACTGGTCCCCAACCCCCGGTCCGTGGACCGGTGCCGGTCCGTGGATCAACTGGTACCTGGCCGAGTGGGCTGCACCCCAAAAAATGTTTAGGAGATGATTTAGTTTAACAGTTCATACGTTTGTGCTTGATCTCAAGTTTTTTTGGCCCCGCCTCTGGCCGCTGTTGTGAGAAGGATGTTGTGGTTTTTCGAGCAGCCAGCCCCCCCCCCCCCCCCCCCCCCCCCCCCCGGTCCGCAATATAAATCTAAGCCGTTGCCTGGTCCGTGGTGACTCTAAAGGACCAAAAAAATGCCAGAAGTGCTTCACGAGGCTTCATGAGGCTTCATCACTGCCTTATAAAGATGGTTTGACATTTGGGTTCTGCAACCCCTGTCGCAATTCAAATAGTACCACAAGGGTATGTCAACAGTGAAGAAAGATATATGCCATACTATGAGAAAACATCGGGATGCAAATCGATATAGCAAAAAATGTAATCCTGAAATGTAATCATGAAATCCCACCATTTTAGAATATCTCCTGAACTGACTGAGGTTCACGGTATGCTGTAGCTACAGTATACTCCAATCTGTAGCATATGTGCAAAAGTAACGCACGCAGAATAAAGGACTGCATGACGACGGGTTTGCAGTGGGATCACATTAAAGAGCGACAAAGTTAAACATAAACTATTATGATAATCTCGCAAAGTCTCTGAAGTTATTTTTGGAGCTGACTTCAAGCGCACGCGTGCGCACGCACGAGTGCGCGTCGACTCATGTACGAGCGCGTCGCATCGAGCCTTTGATGTGCTTTCAAAGTGGCCCATGCTCCCGCTCTGCTTTCCCTCTCTTTTGACAATTGTTTATTACGATCGAGATGCTCTTTGCGGACCTCATATTTCTTGCCAAAGAGGGAGAAAGTTTGCCTTTGAAACGCTGAGTCAAATGATGGGATGCGGAGGAGAGGACCAAAGACATTGAATGAAGGAATTTTGAAAGACCGTGTTTATGGCTTCTGTCCGAATTGTGATGCTGCACTGCAATGTTTGCGAAGACATGCTTTGACAAGCCGGATAGACACGTGGGAGGGAATAATAGAGAGGAAAGGAGAAATAATAGGAGAGAAGGAGTGATGGGTGCTTGTGGACCACCCAAGTGTGCTCCTCGCTAGCAGCGGAAAAATCGATTCCTATGGTTGAATCGTCAAGCTCGCTTTGATCCTCTGACTCGGCATCATTCACCTGGAATGTGAGTGGACTATAAACGTGACATGCCTTCATTCTGGTAAACATCCGCAGTAAACCAATTTAAATATACCTCATTGTACTACATGTATTGCTTTGGTTTTTGTTTTGTTTTAAGGAACATTTTTGTACCTTTTAAAGGGATAGGATACTGTTCACCAGCGGTATCAAACTTGTTTTAACACAGGAGCCACTTGGAGGAAAATCTAGTCTCAAGTGGGCCGGACTGGTAAAATCATGGTAAATATGTATACTAAAAACAAATGTTAATTATATGTAGATTTTTGCAATGCATAAATGGTCTCAAATTTCCCATGAATAGCAGCGGTTAAGTGTAAGTATATTGGTGACAAAAAATAAATAGAATGAAAAGAAACTGCCTTTTTTCCCCCAATATTACCCAATATAACATTCTTATATATATATATATATATATATATATATATATATATATATATATATATATATATATATATATATATATATATATATATATATATATATTCTAATAGAAAACACAAAAAGATGAACGACCAATAAATACATATGTAAATAAATAAACAGAATGCAACACAATTATCCAATAGATGGAAAGTACTCCGATCAAAATATGTGTTTGCAGAACTGCTTTTCAAGGAGTACAGTGAAGTGCAACGAAAATCAAACAATAACAATTGCTGCTGTAGTGTCGTTTTTTTGGACACCGGGGGGCACCCACATATTGTCCTACATGACAGGTATTGAACCCTCCAAAGAAAGTCCTTATATTACGGGAAATACAGAAGCGCTGTATGCTAACAGCTAAGCTTTAAATAAAGAATACTCATCGTTTATAATACAACGCTGACCAAAGCCAAATTTTTGGTAATGGGCCAGACTGTCTTTAGGGCAAACAAAGGATTTAATCTACGCTGAAGCCGGATGCTAATCCTAATGTAAATGCTGGTGAAGTGTCCCACTTTCTGTCACTGAAGCAATCAGCAAATTTCGCACAAAATATTCTCTAATGATTTTGGACAGCAGACAAAATTTCGGACCGCTTCACAAACTCATCTAACATGCCAGATTAAAGCTCCTTGCTGGCCGGTTCTGGCCCGCCGGCCATATGTTTGACACCGATGCCCTAGAATCCAGGAATCCGTCGGTGGACAGAATCGGACGACCGTCTTTTATGAAATAGAAACAGCTGTAATTGCGATCAGCGCAAATGTGCTCGCCTTTGTAGAAACTCCTGCATTTGTTTGAAATTTGTTTGCATTTTTGGCCCAAAGTAGTGCACGCCATGGTCAAAAACTGTGTGTATTCAATGTTAGCACAGGTGCAGTGAAGTTGCCAGGAATTGCTTATCAAAGTCAACCGTGGACTTTTCACTGAGTCACCTGAAAACACTTTAACCAATTCAAGCCACTCAGACATGCAATTTATTTCTGCTGCCACATAACTCCAAAAAATTCCAAACTTTCTCCTCTTTGACCGTCGCTTTTCCCTCTTTTGCCTTTCTCCCGGCCTCTTATATCCTGCATTTCTTGCCGTCCCGGCCCGCAACCAAGGCAGTGGCGCTCCCTTATCGGCCCGTGGAGAGTCTATGAAAACAGGGTGATGTAGGATCCTTATAGGACTCTATGGTGTAATTGACTAATTGCTTTTTCCCCCCCCCCTCCCGTCCGGGGTTCTGCTTTGTGTCAGAGCGGCAGGAGCCTCTAAACACAGACCGCATATTCCCAGAATCTCCCACAGTGTCGCTCTCTCATGCCGTTTGATTGGCTTATTTTAGACATCGTTGCTCATTGGCCGCTTTCAGGACAAACGGCTGTGAAGACAGCCAATGGGACTAAAACAGAGCAAGTGGGTGCTTGGAACAAATGTGAATAATGAAATATAAATCCGAAAGCAGTATGTTGCATTTCCTGTTCTGTCGGGCTTACAACAGGGGTGATATTTTCATAGTATCAATAATAATACCGATAAAACAGCGTTTCCCAGAAGGTCACGGCATTGGACACGGGGACAAGTTGAATGCAAAGGTTGTATCGCTAGATCGCAATGTGCATGTTAATTTTATCGCTATATTTGCAAACACTGTACCAAACATATGTTGGGATATGAAATTACAACATTAGTTGTTAAAAATATCTTAAAGTAGTTAAAGTACCTTGCTGACTGCTAGAAAAGTAGATTTTTGGGGCACCCCTGATCGTGATAAAGTAAATTTGTCGTTTTCTCCATTGTGAAAAGAGATGAGTATGTCGACTTATTTCTAGCAATAACGGCAAGAATGAAAGTTCATCGACATTGAGATGAATTTCGATATTTTGCCAAGAGTAATAAAAGTGCATAAGCTAGAAACAATATTTAAACCTTACGCGATATTTTGCCCAATCCTTTGACCTTTCCGTCAAAGGTATTTCACCTCAAAGGGAAAGGGACACTTTGGAGTTAAAATATCACCCAACATTTCTAACATGGCATGAGCACTTAGGCCTCGCCCACATGTAACAATCTGCATAGTCTCCCTCCCCCCATTATTGTTTATTTAAAAAAAAGTCGCGTCTTATGAAACTGCATATTGCAGTTTCAAAGGAGCTGAAATTTCACCCATGTCAAAGTTTAACATAGGCTAAAATAAACATTGGCTAAAATAAGGCCAGAATAATGTGGAAGAAAATGACCCAAAAATTGTCAAAATACTGCATAGGGGTCCAATCCTTTTATCTTGACGTTTAAGGCCTTCCACATCAAAGAAAAAGCATTGAAATAAGAGGAGCTGAAATTTCACCCGACATGTCAAAGTTCAACATGGCTCGACCACTTATCACACTAGCAGGGGTGCTCCATAGCTTGGCTAAAATAATGCCAGAATAACGTGGAAGAAAATGACCCAAAAATGGTCAAAATGCTGCATAGGGGTCCAATCCTTTTATCTTGATGTCATAGGCCATCCTCATCAAAGGAAAAGCATTGAAATGAGGAGCTGAAATTTCACCCGACATGTCAAAGTAGGGGTGCTCCATATCTTGGCTAAAGTACTACCAAAATGATGTGGAAAAAAATGACCCAAAATGATCAAAATAGTGCAGAAGGGTTCAACAAGGGCTTCTCCCTCCAGCCACACTCCCTTGACTTGAGCATGTTCACCCCGGCCAAGGCTAAGCAATCTGTCTGCGCAGGCGGACTGGAAGGTGATGGGGGTGCAGGTAACCTTATGAGACGTGCCTAATATTGACCATCAGAAAGCCATTTGTTAGCCACCTCTCTCGGCTCGTCTTCGGTCCATCATCCGGCCGGCCGGAAAGCCGCACGCGTCCTCGAGAGTTACGTACGCCGTCTCCCAAAGGCCATCAGTCCATCTCTATTACGCGGAATGAAGATGGATGCGGACATCGGATACGCTCACCGGTCATCCGTTTCACCGTTTCCTCACTGAAAGGGTGCAGCGAAATAAGGGAGTATCGTGTGATGACGCGCATGAGGGGGCAAAAGAAAAAAGCGACGGGGAAAAACGGAGCGCCGCGTTGCTTTTATCAGCAGTCGCACATTACTGTAATCCCAAGCAGGAAGTCCGCTGACGTCCTGGTGGCGGAAGCGCACAGGAAACAGACTGGCATAGGCAGGAAGTCGGCAGGAGTCGCACAACAACGTAGGCAACTTTTTCATGATTGTAAACTCCTGATAAACAAACAAATCAAGAGAAAGGGGACTCTGTGTCTGGGCTACGTGCATACAAGCGGCCAGAATGTGACGGGATCGGCCGAGGCTGATAACGCTTGGGAAAAATGCTATGAAAAGAAGGTTCTTTCTTGCAGTTAGCGAGATTTCCCGTGGGATGTGCACAAATTGTGAAAAAGCACTTGGGATTTGAATTCTCCAATAGGAGCAGTTTACGTCCAAATTAGGGCCCGGGGGCCATTTTAAGCGGCCTGCAACATATACTCAAAATGAAATTTGATCATATTTATTATTCTGTAGAGTAGGGTTCACCAGCTCCAGTCTTTGAGGGCACCTAACCAGCATGTTTTTAGAGCAAGCCTCCTCTGATGCACCTGATTATAATGATCAGCTCGTCAGGAAGCTCAAAACAATCCAGATCATTACTATAGTGGTAGATGTATAATATACATAAATAATGTTATTCGGAGACAGACAGCCAGACAGATAGATAGCACGGAATCAAGCTAGCGAGATAGATAGCATAGAATCAAGCTAGCGAGCTAGATAGCACCGAATCAAGCTAGCTAGACAGATAGCACAGAATCACGCTAGATAGCTAGATAGCACAGAATCAAGCTGGATGGCACGGAATTAAGCTGGCTTGCTAGATAGCATAGATAGCATAGCATTGCTAGTATAGATAGCATAGCATAGCTAGCATAGCTAGATAGATAGATAGATAGATAGATAGATAGATAGATAGATAGATAGATAGATAGATAGATAGATAGATAGATAGATAGATAGATAGATAGATAGATAGCAATATTGCATAGCTGGCTGGACAGGCAAATAGCACTCAAGCTAGATAGATAGATAGCAATATTGCATAGCTAGCTGGACAGGCAAATAGCACTCAAGCTAGATAGATAGCAATATAGTCAGACAGACAGGTAGAATGTATCAGCTCCTCAATTTTAACATCTTCCCTCAGCTCTGAAAATCCTTTCCCACACACAACAGGAGCCTATACTGTTATGCCAAACACAATGACAGCCAATCATTGTCCAGATTAGGGTGTGATTGATCTTTGTTCAATCCCCTACAACGCTAATCAGCATTGTTTGAGATAGAAAATTACCCAGAACCCCGCTCATCGTACTACTGGTACTACTACCACACCATTAAGAAGACTGTTAAAACCTTCGCTACATGAGAGTATGTTACAGTATGCTGGATCCCAGTAAAATAAAATGAACTGAGGTGTGTCTGAATAACCACTTTTTAACGTCTATTGGAGACCGATGAGTTTCCTTAAAGTTCTTGCTGTGTTTTCACCTCTATATGATGTGAGTTTTGGGGGAGTGTGTCATTTCCACTTAAGGAAGAAGTATTTAGTTGATTTGCGGCACAACTGTCGAGTCTTAATGTTTGACATGTCATTCTATGTACACATATCTTAGACATAGTGCTGTATTATAGAAACAGTGGACTCATACATGCCGCTTTTGCCATAAAAGTACTTTTTATTCGGTAATGGCTCCCCGCTCACTTCTTGCTTGACTACCCCAGTTGGCACTTCTCAGTCCAAAGTGCCCTCTATAGAATCCACACGTCAAAGCCTCCAGAACTTTCTAAGCACGGGAGATTTAAAGCCGTTTAAAGCCGCGATCATTTCTCCTGGGCGGAGATGCAAACGTCTGATTTCGGGCTGTTAATTGGCAAAAGTGTCTGGCTGTTCACAGCACAGCCATGCTTTC
Organism: Hippichthys cyanospilos; assembly: GCF_059441005.1. NCBI lineage: Eukaryota > Metazoa > Chordata > Actinopteri > Syngnathiformes > Syngnathidae > Hippichthys > Hippichthys cyanospilos. Next base: position 33,702,490 of record NC_142370.1, on the reverse strand, counting down.
CTCCCCGTTGTGCCTGACATGCTTAGAGCTGCATAAACATTTACGCAGCAGTAATTTTTAAAGGCCCTCCGTAGTGTCTTGTAAATCTGCTTGCCGCTTTGATGCCTTATCTGCTGGCGTGTATACATGTGTGCCATTGGCAGCCGCGCGTTGGCCGTATTATGGCCGTTCTCTGCAAAAGTTCAAATTATACTTAACCACGGCACATATTACTTCCTATTAAATCAACGTGGCTCTCACAGATTTTTGCAGGGCCTGTAAGTAACTATCCTCCTTCCATAATTCATTGTGTGTAATATATAATGCAGCCGGCATCCTGCGCACAGTTCTTCTGTGATTTAAGGTGTGATGCATAGGGGTAGAACAAGGATGCTATTGTGCCAGGATGTGAGGTCAAAATATAAATTCACAAGGAAGCTTAAGTCTTACCTGATTTGCAGTGCCAACTTTGTACATATATATACTACTTGGCCCCATGATTCAACTTGGTACCCTACCTCCCATCCAGGGAAAATGGAGGAAAAAAAAAAAAATATATATATATATATATATATATATATATATATTGTGGCGGACACTAGGACCATGTCTCTCACCCAGTAGGCATGTCTCTATGATCCTTTGATGCTTTGAACCTGTTGGCTTTGTCTTTGCTGTTTTGGACTTTGTTGTATCAGTTTTGTGATGGCATGCGAAGAGTAAAGATCTCCACTAGCACAGCAACGTGTGGTTTCTTCGCCTCGCCACATTGGTGGTGTTAGTGGAGATCTTTACTCTTCGCATGCCATCACAAAACTGATACAACAAAGTCCAAAACAGCAAAGACAAAGCCAACAGGTTCAAAGCATCAAAGGATCATAGAGACATGCCTACTGGGTGAGAGACATGGTCCTAGTGTCCGCCACCAATGTGGCGAGGCGAAGAAACCACACGTTGCTGTGCTAGTGGAGATCTTTACTCTTCGCATGCCATCACAAAACTGATACAACAAAGTCCAAAACAGCAAAGACAAAGCCAACAGGTTCAAAGCATCAAAGGATCATAGAGACATGCCTACTGGGTGAGAGACATGGTCCTAGTGTCCGCCACACAATATATATATATATATATATATATATATATATAATTATAAAACAGTGATCCCTCCTACTTCGCGGGTTTTCCAGGAAAAAATAAAAATATTTAAAAATAAAAAAATTTAAACAATGCGCAAAAATGGAAAACAAATTGAAAAAAAGCAAAAAAAAGTACCTTATACAGTAAATAACTAAGTAATATTAGTTGATAACTATGTTAAGAATTCTTCAAGCGTTAGTTCGTGACGTTTGTTATCTTGTTTTGAAATTAATGCTTTTAATTTCTCGGGTCGCAATACATTTCCGTTTCCTGTTTTACGTTCCCTTGCGTCATTCGGCTCGTTACTGCGACGTAGTGAATGACAACGTAAGCTCATATTTATAGTTTATTTTCATTTATGTTGATAACGCACCCTACTGCCTATGCTTAGAAAGCGATGGGTGTTTTTTCTGTTTATATTTCTGTTTAAATTACCCGCTAATGTCGGCTAAAAATACAGTAAATTCATAGATTAGTTCGGCAAGTGTTTATATGTTAGTTTACTGACTTTAAGATTGTTGATTTATTATTCAACATATACTACATGATACACCAAACCAGTCATGAGAACAAACTCTCAGCAACCTAAGTAATATTAGTTATTTAATGAATATAAAATAATGTTGGTAATGTTAATAAGGATAATGTAATGTTAAATAATATTAAATCTAATTGACATAGAATTTTATGTATTTACGTATATAAGACTATTTACACATAAATAGAAAAATTTGAAAAGACATATCCATCATTCAACAGAAAACAGGAAACCACCTCTAAGCGTTTAAAACGTTCTTTCGCTCGCAAAGCAAATGTTGACGTCTTTCGGATGGGAGCCCTCAACTCAGGCGTGCAACCTGCTCATAAGATGTGTTAAATGTTGTTTATGTAAGCAGGAGAGCCAGAGGGAAGGACGGCGGTGATTTACAAGCATGTTCGGGTTGGAGCGGGTCAAGGTAATGATCATAAATAAGAGGCGCAGGAGAGGAGGGCGACAAAGAGAGGCCGCATGGACATCATAACAAGTGTACAAGTTCAAATTCCTTCAAGCCGTGAGTGTCGTAACTTACCGAACGTTTTTGCGAGGCCGCGGTTCTCAATGATCTCTTCCTCTCCTTTTTCTGCATGCTTTATGAAATAAACTGTCATCTAAATCACGCGCCAGTAGAATGAAGACCTTGTGTACACATTCTGGCGTGTGAAGTGCATTGTCTTTACTTTTCACAACCTGATAGCACATTTATATTGGTACAATAACATGTTGTACAAATGTGAAAGTTTGGCTTTTATTGTGAATAATGATGGAAAATCATAGCGGTTTTATAACAAATAAATGACAAAATAGATTTCTGGAGGCTGAACAATCCTTTCGGATGATCAACAGCTGATTTAGCATATTATGCTTCATTGTTATTACGTCCTCAAATGGTGGATGTGTGTGTGTGTGTGTGTGTGGGGGGGGGGGGGGGGGGGGGGATAACATTTAGGTTTTATTGAGAGTTTAAGCCTTAAACTTAAACTTGTACAATTTTTAAATCGAGAATGATCTTATTTACAGTCACCGTGGTAAGTGTGTGTTGGGGGGGGGGGGGTCTCTCTCATGGGGGGGCTTTGCAAAAAATAAATGAGAAGAAGCACTGTACTTACTTGAGATAACACCATACGAAAAGGGAGAATCCTTGCCCCGATCAGTTGTAATACCAAAGCCGACCTGTGGGAGGCAGCATTGTGCCACCGAGCATCCAGAATGCTGGAAAATCCAAAAGAAAGTGTAAGCAACTACGCTCCCTGCAAAAATTATACAATCGGAGGATATTTATGAAGTCGTATGTTTTGTAGGAGGAAAAACGCAGAATACAGGCATGAAACGAAACTAAAGTTATTTCAAACGGCAACTGTCTGGCGTTAAAGTGCTTCTAGCGTGGAAATTGGAGCTGCACGATTATGGCCAAAATAATAATCACGACTATTTTGGTCTAAATGAAAATCACGATTATTCATCATGTTTGGTCAAACGTGTGTATTTACTCTTGTTTGATGCGGTGGTTCCTGGTGGTCCACTTGGTGCAACAGCTCCCCAAAGTGTGATCACTAGCAGACTAACGAGGACTTCTGATGCTAGCGTTACTTTGGGGATTAAATTTCACAGGGCGAGTCCATCATTTTTTTCCCCCGTCAGACTTGAGTAATTCAATTTTTTTCCCTTCTGTTTGGTCTAAAAAATTTACAGACATATTTTTTTTTTATGTTAGTGTTTATTAAAACCGTCTTAGTCCTGAACCATCAGACTCCAGTCCACAAGGGCGTGTATCCTGCATGTTTTCCAAGTTTTTCTTTGCAACGCACCTGATTCAAATGATTAGCTCAATAGTGAGCTCTGCAGGGGCATTATAATGGGCCTAAATAAAGACTGTTGTCATAAACATGAACTTTTTTTTCCAGAAAATTAAACAACTATACGAACACCCTCCGGGATTTGTGATGCCATCATTTTTGCCATGGTTTGTATAAACTATTTTCTAATCATCATGCCAATACTGTTTTTAATGAGGTGAATGACTTGTGAGATATTCAACATAACCACTAGGGGGCAGTTAAGACCCTACGAGAAGCTCAATTTGTAACGTAATTGATGAAATTCTAATACTGTACTACCCGTTCGTTTTTCAGCAATATAAAAACCAGGAAAAAGAAAAATGAACGTATTATTACTGAATCAAAATTCGACTAATTAATCAGCTTCTATTGACCTTTCTTTGCAAACATTTGAATACATACCCTTGTTACAGCACTATATTATTAGTCTATTATTTACGCTATGATTAATTTGATCGCTAAATTATTTTTTCACCAACAATTAAGACTTGATAATTTTATGTTTTTAAGTGTCCAAATATTCAATCACAAGTATTTTTTTTTTTTTTCAAAAAATTTCAAGTGTTGGATAAAGTCGTGTTTATAAATGACTGGCCCTATTTTTTTTTTACTTTTTACGAGTGAAAATGGGTAAAAAAAAGTCCTCTATCCCTTTAATTGCTACAATTAAAAAACTAATTTTGCAAAATCTTTATTGAACGATTTCGCTAATGTTCAAATCTTTGATTCTTAAAATGACGAACTATTCGAATTAATTCCAAATTTTAGCAATGCATTTGCAAAGCGTTAGCTCTTGTTCCTTTTGTTTACATTGTTTCATCTACATTTCTCAAACAATTTAATGACTATCGGTCGGGGAAGGGAAAAAACTGAATATCCAATACACAAGCAAAACGACACCATTAACGATAATGTGTTGCCAGTCCATTAGCGAAACCTATATGTTGACTTTGCCTTTTTCTAGTTATAAATTGTTTTTCACGGCAATCCGCTTTACTAGGTGGGGAGATGGGAAGAATTACTGCTTGGCGATGAATTACAGACTTGACTTTTCATCCTGGTGTCCCCCTGCAAACTTGCACATCCACCTTGATCTCAAAAATGAAGAAAAAAAAAAGCTTTAACTTGCCTTTAAAACAGAGGACGAATCAATTCAGTCGATAGATATCCTGTATTTTTGGAAGGTAACGAGGCCCTCTAGTGAAAAAAAGGGGAAATTACAACATGTGGAAGGATAGCCCTATCAATTTTATCACCACGCCAACTAATCATTGACCTTGAAAAGCTTTCACTTTGGCGACACTGACATGTGTGCTCTAAGTGAAATTTAAAAGTAAATTTTAAAAGTAATTTTAACGGCGTGTTCACTGATCAAACATGCAACCTTGAACCAAAACCATCCATGGAACCTATTTGATGATCGAGGGCAATGGTTCCCCACCTTTTTTCAGTGATGTACCCCCTGCGAAATATTTTTTTTCAGCCAAGTACCCCTTAACTAAAGCGTATTTGGGTTAAAAAAAAAAAACTTAAAACATGCCATCAGCGTCTGTCTTATTAAACTTTACACTCTTTCAAACTTCATTTATGTTGGGCCACAAAAAAAATTATCAACCTAAAGTGTAGCTAGCTAGCTAGCTTGATCCCATGCTATCTAGCTAGCTAGCTTGATTCCGTGCTATCTATCTGTCTGTCTCCGATAAACATAAAGTGCCAGACCTGTTCTCAAAAAGAAATAATAAAAATTAATATTTGTCTACAGAAAAATAGTTAATAAGTTAGTAACAACTTTGTTAACAGGAACAGCGGCAAGGGCTAAATGACGAAGGGAGAACGTAAACAGAAAATCCAGCGCGACCTTCCAGATTAAAAGCAGATATTTCAAATTAAGATAAAACAATAAAAAAGTAAACAATACAAACTGGAGTGCTTGAAGAATGCTTAACGCAGAATAAATTTCATCTTAATGCCCCTTTTTGTGAACACTTTCAGATGTTGGTTCGGTCTGCTTGCTTCTTTTAATACAAATACAGTAGACCCCCGGTCTACGACGTCCCCGCCTTACGTTTTTTTTTTTCAGGTTACAATGTGTCATGCAACATTTTTTTGTCTCCTCTTTACGGTATTTTTCCCGCTTTACCACAAAAACAACTGCCATGACCCTAGGGGTTGACTATTTGTGTTGTTTTGACTCCATCTGCAGACTTTTTTAGGTAATTGCTCTTATTTTCTGGTTCCGTCATACTGCCTGTGCTGCAACGCTCACTCAGATGCTGGTCTGCTATTGGTCTGCATCACGACTCCCTAAGATACTGGTCTGCTATTGGTCGGCATCACGGTCAAAATGGCGGCATGCTACGGACTGGATCTCTATATCTTCTGAGTGCTTAAAATAACTATTTATTGTGCATTTTACTACTAATTCAAACTGGAAAGCGTTAGCCATGGGTCCCAAGATTGCTTGTGATGTTGAAGAGAGCAGAAAGAAGATGATTTTATATGGAAATGAAACCGGAGATAATAAAGAAATACAAAGCTAGCCTAGCCTAGGCTAACCTTACTGGGAAATGTGGCAAGAACAAGCTCGTCACATAAAGGTAAATAAGTCCTTTCTACATTTTTATTTATGATGTTTAACCATATACATGTATATTATGTGCGTATACGTAGCACTTACTATACTATTTTGACACCAATTTTTAATATGTATATACAATTTTGATGTTTTTACCTGGGCTTTTACATGCATTAGCGAATTAAGGTTTGGATACAGCGAATTCGGCTTACGATTATCTATGAATGAATAAATCTCCAGGGCGACCCCTGATTTTAGAATCAGAAATCTAACGTAGCCTCTTCCGGTTTGTGGCGCCGTATAAAAAATATGTTTGCTTATCATTTTCCATCGGAGAATACTTTGTTAAACGCGCATTTCTTGCAGTGTATAAACTGATATCATACTGCGTAATATACTACAATAGGGATGTGTATTGGCCTGCGACACTTACCCAATCGGTCCCGTCCCTCTATCCCCACAGGGCTTTATGGGACCGGTTTGGCCGGTTATGTGAGATTTCAGCAGAACTGGAATATCAAGGGAGAACTTGCCCAGGCCTCAGTGTTTGTGTTCCTCAAGTGAACAACCGCTCGGACCGGTTTCCTGGGGTGGGGAGATGAAGGATGGGAGGGTGTAAGACAATCTCGCTCGCCATACTTTTTTCTCGGTGTGTCCGTATCACTCAGTCCATCCGTAGAGAGAAAAGAGGGAAAAAAGAAGGGGAGTCCGCAGAGTGGCCTTATTGTGTGAGGTGAGTTTGGGGGTCCTGCCGCGGTTCACCTTTTAGGGGGTACGACTTTGCCGACGCGAGTGGGGCACAGGCGGCGGTGGTGGTGCGAGGACAGGAAATCTTCATGGGCTAGATAGGTATTAGCATACGTGCTCATTAGCATGCGTGCGTGCGTGGAATGAATGCGTTTGATGTGTTCCTAATGTTGGTCAATTTGATTCATTTTTGGTGGTCATTTTTATTCCCCTTCACCCACAATGCATCAGAGGTGAGTTAGGTCACAGTATCAAAGGTTTGAAAAGTAAAGCTGGGATCAGGAGGTCAATTTTTGCCTAAATGAAAACTATTGAATTTATATCAAACGCTGAAATGCTTTTTAATTGTTTTTAATGATATGGCTTGAGCGTCATCTGATGTGTAGTACGCGTGCGTCCGTGCGTGTCTTTGTGTTGGCTCATCAGAAAGACAGACAGGTCTTCTCTTGCACCACAAAGACCAGCCTTCGCCCGGCATATCCTGACTTGTTGTGGAAGGCGTTTGAAGCTCCAGTTCTAAATCGAGACGAACATTAAAAGCTTACGGTTATGGCCTGAAAATATGAATGAGATTCAACCCGTTGAAATGGATTCATTTTGAAACGAACGCCACCCAAGTTCAAGTTCACCTCGTTCCTGTGTGGAGTTTGCATGTTATCCCCGTGCCCGTGTGGGCACTCCGGCTTCCACCCGCTCTCCATGAATAAGCACGGCAGGTGTATTGGACATACTAAATTAATTGTCCTTAGGTGCGATTGGGCGCGATTGGCCGGCAACCAGATCAGAGTGTTACCCTTTCCCCTAGCCGGCTGGGATAGCCGCTAGCAAGCCTGCGACCCTTGTGAGGATAAGCGGCTCTAGAAAATGGATGTCTACACGCAATCTGATCATGTTCCGTATTTTCCGCACTATAAGGCGCATCTAAAAGCCTTCATTTTTTGAAAAAGCTGATGGTGCGCCTTATAATCAGGTGCGCTTTATATATGAGATTGGGATTGGTAGATGGGGAATGAAGTGATAAAGTAAGCTTTACCTCTTTCTTTTGTGTGTTTACACTTGAACAAGGTTGCTCATATTCACATTGAGTTATTATGCTATTGAGAGTTTAGAGTTATTATTGTTGTTGCTTTGAATTTACTATTGAAAAAGTTTAAAAATATGTAAATAATTGAGGGTGCGCCTTATAATGCGGTGCGCCTTATAGTGCAGAAAATACGGTAGTTTAACAAGACAAGCAACCCAATTTGAGTCAAGAATTGGCCAAATTGCTCCTAATATATATATATATATATATATATACACAGTATTAAGAGAGAGAGGCTGTGAAAGAGAGAGAGCGTTCCATTTTTGTAGACCGGCAACATTCTTGCGCTGGCACACGAAGAGTGTCGGACTGGAAATGAGCCATTTTCCTTAACATTGTGCGCTTCAATATCATGTCAAAGCAGAGTTGTTGCAATGCAATTACAACCAAAATGAACACTTTAAATTGTTCGTAGGTTTTAATGTGGCATCGGTTCCACTAAACATAATAAGGAGAAAGAGAAAGAAATTGTTTTTGAAGTAGAGTATCGACTCCAATTTAGTTCACTTTTTTGTAGAATTTTCAATGATTTTATGATGTTGTATGATGAATTATTGTTTCAATTTTTACACAATTTGTATTTATATACCATTATGTTTTTTTTTTTAATGATTATTAGCCTTTTTTGGGCCAAAGAAAGTAAGAAAGTTCAATAATAATTTTAATGACCTTATTTTTCAGACTTAAACCCACACTGGTATTTTAGCGGCACCACCAAAAAAAGCAGAAAAACATTTTTTTCTCGGTTAAACCACATCGCACTATAAGCCGCAGGTCGTAAAATCGGATATTTACACAGAAAGATGGAATATGGAGCTTTTATACCTTTTTTTATTTTTTTATTCAAAACCATTGTTTTAATTCTCCCCTTCCTGCAACAGTGTCAACATACAAATTGCACATAATTCATAAATATAATCATACATATACAATCACATATGTATATATCGAATTACACGTCACAAACTTTTATTCATTCATTTTATACATGTTTTTTTTATCTTTTCAAGACTATACAGTACTGTACTTTAAAACTCTTTTTGAATACAGCCACTGATTCATATGTTTTCAGTTATATTTCATAATATATGCACAAAATGACAGATGAATGTACACATTTGTTTGACTAGTGGACTGCCTCCTGGTGGCTTGCAAAAAAAAAAAAAAGCAGATAAGCCTCATTTAGCTATAAACCACAGGGCTCAAATCATGAGAAAAAAATTGCGGCCTATAGTACGAAAAATACGGTAATAAAATGCACAATGTGACAGCAAAAATAATAACGCAAATACATTTTGTCTTCAAAGTAGTATTTACTCAATCAAACAAACATTTGCCAAAACGTCCTTGCGTTTGGCCTCAAGGGCGATTGTTGGCGGTTACACATTTGTAAACGGCCTGATCTCGGCAAAGGTCACAACTTTCGGCAAATTCTGTAAATGATGTCCCACCCGCATACTTCTGCAGACATATGCGCATTCTGGAAAAAAAACCAAACTGTTTTGTGTACTTGACACACAGAGTTCATGTCGCCTTCCTCGGGCCTGGCTGGACCAGTTCAGCCAGTTGTAATCATTGTCAATATGACAACCAAATTTGACAAGCAAAATGTGGTGCGGCGCTTTCACGCAGGTGCGTGGCAGCTTCCTTTTTAAGCAATTAGCATTCAAGCGCTTTGCTAGGAGACAATGTAAGATTTGGACTGTTTTTCATTACAGACAGCAGGCGGTGCTGCATTTACAATTGTTCGAAGCTATAAAAGACATGGCGGCTACCGGAGGGGTGCCACCCCCCTATGTAATATCATTTCATGATAACAAGACCTATGATTACATTTAAAACATACTGTTGGTTGTTAAGAACACATTTTAAATGCATAATCATTTAATTTATTCCTTTTAAATGAAAAATGCTCTAAATTTTACACATTGTCCCTTTAAGAAAAGTGTGAGAAAGTTGCGTGCCTTCTGCTACAAAGCTCTATTTATTTGGAATGATCAGATTGCATTAGAGCTATTATTAACTTAGATCAGTGATTCCCAAACTATGACCCGCGGGCCGAATCCGGCCCGCTTCCGCATTTTGCCCGGTCCCAGAAAGAATATTGGAGACACATTGTTTTTTTGTTTTTTTTCCTTTCAGATTACGCATTTTTTTTCCATGTCAAGATCTCATAAAGGGGTATTAATATTTGGTGATTTGTAACACCATTATTATTATAAATGTTATTTTATTTTTTCCCCTGTTAAGTTCACGAAAAAAAGATGTTAATACTTGGTTATGTGTGGCGTTAATATTGACATATTTCCTGGTCAAGATCCCAAAAAGGGCTGTTAATATTTGATTATGTATGACATTAATAATGTTATTTCGACATCTCTGTGATCATAACACTTTTTGCGACAATCTGAGAAGAGAAGAGTAATGTGGCCCCAGATAAAAACGTTAATAAAAAAGCGAACGGCGAAGTGCACATTAAATATGAGCTCACCAATAACGACAAACTCATTTGAGCCTGTAGCTTGCTGCCGCCTCAAAATGTTAAAAAATTATGATTAATCGATTAAATCAATCATATAACCGAATTATAAATGCTACTCATTTCAATACAATTCATTTGAAAAAACAATTGGGATTTGGAATAAGTTAAACTTATTTGTATAAATGTTTGTACCCCTCGAATATTTCTATTTTTCTTTTATCTTTTTTATTGGTATTTTATTTTAAAATTTGTTATTTTTATTCCTTTGGATTCCTTTTCTCTGTATTATCATATTTATCTTCTATGTGTTTTGCTAATTGTTTATATTTATATTATTATGATGTTCTTGTATTTCTTAAATAGAATTGAAATTTTGGGCAATAGAGAAAATTGACAGCAAAACCAACCCAAAGAAAATCATCCTTGTTTTTACACAAAAATATTTGTAGATTTTTAGGATTTCATGATTGTTTTTTTTCTTGATTAGTGTACTATGTTGGCTAAATACCATCCTGCTTTTGCTGCTGTATTTTAGAAATAATAGTAACGCTTCAGCAGGAATACTCTGACGCAACATCCAAAAATGTGCATCTGCTATAAATCTGTAAAAATACAAATTCTCCCTCCAGCCTGTCAATCCATGTCCAATTTGAGAGTGATGGAGAGCTTCAGTGAGCTGCTTTTTAAACTCAGGGAGGTGCACGAGCGAGAGCTTGAGGGTAAGAGCAAACACACAGATTTGATTTTTTTTAAAGATGCATAATCGGTGGTTCGAATACCACACTGGTGATTGCGCTGTGTTTGACTTTCAGGTTGGCAGATGAAGGTGCAAGAATTGTCCAACAAGAAGGGTTGGTGAGTGAAATGTTACAGTTTTGGTTGTTATTTCTACATTTATTATATTCAAGACAAGCAGTCACTTTGCAATGCATTTGTAACGTCTATGTTTAATATTAAGGTAGTTCTCAATTGTGACGTGTGGGGACTTTGCGTTTGTTGAATGAAGTGTAATTGCAGATACATGCCACCAGGTGGTGCACTCTCATTGTCTGAGTCTGCTAGAGTTTTACTTTGTAAATGGTTGTCAACAGCATTTGTTTTGCAAATCGCAATCACGCTTCATGCGATTTATGAGGGTTTGGGATTTCAGGCATTGATATGCACTTTACGTTATTTTTTTCAGTTTCAGACTAACCGGTAAGCTGTATAAAACCCCAGTAAAAATGTATCATTTGTGAAAATTGATTGGTATTTTTTTGTTTCGTTATTGTGAAAAAGGATGCAGTGTTAAGTATGATCATACATTTTTTTTTTTATAGATAATGTTCTTATCTATAGTCGCAAGTGTGGGGGGGGTCGTAAAATGTTTTCTTTTTCTTCGTGGGGACTTTGCAAAAAATAATTGAGAATTGCTGTAAATCAATACCCAAATTTAGCGCTTTGATTCCAGGAGAGTTCGAACACGGATTTTTCCAAAACTCTTGTACTGTCCAAGAAAACAGCATACATACATATTTGAGTACAATGAGAAGACTCATACTGATTTGTGTTTTTAGTGATTCAAAACGAATGGAAGAGCTGTTCACAAAGAACCAGCAGATGAAGGAGCAGCAGCGATTACTCACTGAAAACATCAAGACCCTTGAGAACAGGTATTTACTCCTTTAATTCTATTGCAAATGTAAAATATCAAATATGTGCATGTATGTGTGTGTATTATATATGCAAAAAGACGCGTGCACTCCTACAAGACACGTGATTGGCTCATTTATATATATATATATATATATATATATATATATATATATATATATATATATATATATATATATATATATATATATATATGTATGTATGTATTTTTTTTTTTTATGCTCTTGTGCGGTGCAACTCACAGGCTGAGAGCAGGCCTGTGTGATCGATGTACAGTCTCTCAGGAAGTGGCCAAAAGAAGACAGCAGGAGTTTGAAGTCTCTCAGATGCAGACCATCCAGCACATAACCCTGCTAGGTAAATAGATATTGCATATCAGCTATAAATGTATTTTTTTACAGTTTAAAATGTCATCCTTAGTCTTGATTTCTGTTAAAAAGTTTGACTGACTTATCTGATTGTTTTGTTTTGATTCCCTTTAGCGTAGCTCCATCTAGTGGATGCATAATGCAACCCCAGCCACTACTTTAGCTTCTATTCTCTGCGCCTTATAATGTGGCATCGCTCCATACATGAAAACAGTTTTAAAATGGGCCATTGATCGAAGGTGCACCTTGTAATCCAGTGCACATTTTAGTGCGGTAAAAAGTCGCAGGACCAGTATTAAAAAATGTGAGTTTTGAAAATCTTTTGTGTTCATCTAGTATTCATCATTGCATTCCTTCTGTGTTGTCTATTAGCCGGAGAGATAAATAGTCTCAAAAAGGAAAACAGAAGACTTCAAGACGAGATTGCTCATCTAAGAGAAGCACTTAAGTAAGTACATGATGACACGGCGAAAGCTGATTTAAAGTACGTGCAACCAATGACCTCTCATCATACAGCCACACCCCTTTGGAGACTAGAGCAAACACCTCCCCTGACCTTTCACCTTCATCGGGACCCGAGTCTCTTATCACCATGGCGACTGGCAGAACCACCGCCGACCAACCACTAGATGGCAATGTTGCTTTGAAAACGGACACAAACCAAATGGCTGAAGGTGAGGTCGAAAACTACCCAGTTTTTACTTCACGTTCTAAATTATTGGCTGCTTCTTTTTTCACTTCACAGAACCTCAGTCAGAGCATAGACAGCTGCAAGCAATAAGCAAGAGTCATTTTGTAAGTTCGTTCCTTTGTTTTTATCTTTGTGAAGTTCCACACACACTGGAAGAGGGATGCTGGGAAAATGTCATTATTTACGAAGGATGTTCCGTTCCCAATTACGTGATCGCGAATCGGGCGTGAACGCATCATTTTCTGCTAATCAGAATCGTTGGAAAAGATCGGGCTTGTTTATTTATTCATTTTAAAGTGCTACAATGTACAATATAATCCACAGGCACATTTCCGACATTCATCATAACACAGCACAGCCACTGGAAGCTAATTTCAATCTTGTCTAATTCAATAGTGAAAATGCTGGTGAATATGGAAGCATTTTCACGTGACAAGTGGGAACAGTGCAACAATGACTTGCAGTGTGTGCAAGTTGACGTTTTGACGTGGTGGAAATGATACAGCTTTGTTTAACAAAAATGATTTTAAAGCCTTGTGCTCAATACTGGCAATACTGGCAAATGGTGATTGTGACATCTGTATTGTTTACATTTATCAAGCTTATTACAAAGACAACAAAAAGACATATCCGTTGCTTTGTCCTATATTGACCAGGAATCTCATGAGCTGAGTATGTAGTAATTGTCCATTTTGCCTTTCCTTAAGTCTCTAGCAACATTCACGTCGCCGTCCTGGAAGACAGAAAACAGCGCAGCTCATGGCGAGAGGAGGTAACTTATTTCAATTCGATTTTATTTAAGTGCCGCTGATTCACGACTGAAATAGCTGCATGTGGAGCAGTTCTAGAAGCACCTTCATGGGTCAGATTTCACACAGAGACAGAACAACGGTGGTGTTATTGATAGTAACCCTTCCTTTCTACAAAATGTAATATCAAAAGCGGCCAGAGATGGCGCCAAAAAACAAACATCAAACCAACCAAAGCATAAATTAATAAACTGTTAAAAGGATGAACAAACTTGGTTCCAAAACATCATTATTTTAGGTGTGGGCCATGCGGCCCGGTACAAAAATTCCTAAATTCATGTCGCAAACAGGAACGTGAACCGACTTATTTCGAGTCTTGAATAAGATTTCCTGTTTGATTATTTGCTCACTTTTTCCCCCCCCTAGATGTCACATAGCGGGATCCCTGGACCAGACTCACCTTGTACCCCCTCAAGCTCTCCTCCTGAGAACGTCCTCGTCCTCACTCAACGCTGATGTGGATCCAGCCAGACATACAATCAAAACCCCCGTCCCCTGTCGTCCCCAACCCATCAAAAGCAGTCCTGTGCCCTTTCCTTGGTCCATACCTGATACTTCTGCTTGGTCCAACAGGTCCTCTTCGGGCACCAACATGGTGAGCCCACCTTATCCCAAACCCAATCTTCCTCGATTTCCAAACTTGACCCCGCCAAGCCAGCACGCCGGCATTTCGAGCATTCAAGACCATATATACGGGTCTCAATGGCAGAAGCATAACCGCTTCCAAGGCCCCGTGAAAGAACCAACCGTGGTATTTAGGTTGAAGAATCTATCAGAACACACAGGGACACCGAGTAGGTCTCAGGAGAAGAAGCACGTGCAGCCATCCAGCGCGGAAAAGGTTTCCGGGGACGGGCTCAGAGATCTCTGCGACGGTCCTCTCGATCTGTCCGATAGGGGAAAGTTAAAACCGAGCCAAAAAACCAGACAAGAACTTTCTCCACCCTCACACGAACAAGAGGATCGGAACAAGAGAATTGAAAATGAATTGATGCAGAGTCTTCCCGGATATGGTCAAGCATCATCGCCTCCCGTGTCTCGATCTTTGGCAACGCCGTTACCTCTGCTCGCGCAACAAGAAGAAACCACGCAACAAAAACACAAAGTAGGTACCTGGAGCAAGAACATTGAACACGGGGACGTCATCTGGTCTGTCATATCGTGGTTTTATCCCAGCAGGTGGAAAAGGAGAACATGGAGCAGAAAAGAGAGGCCAGTGGAAAGCTAGAGCAAAGCAATGGAAAAAAGGTTCCCGCCCTCACTATATCACTACGTCCAGGTAATCGTAAATTTGACAAAGTGTCTCGGAATTCATACCTTCACCAAGTCAAGCTGCGTTTAACTCGGATATGTCTTGTTTTTGGAATAGTAGTTGTGCTGGAGAGTATGAATTCTGCTCTTCAAAACCAAGGCACCTTAGCATCTAACGGCAAGGTAAGATGATGCTGAGACCAGTCACAGGGATTAAAGTTCTCCGTCTCCATCATGGATGTCTATCAAAACATGAAAATGTAGGATAAAATGTCATATGCAGTTATATATGCTGTTGTTTTTGCCGCTTGTCACATGTTGTGCCTGCCTGTGTGCACATGCTTCTTCACCTCTTCTCCAGCCTCTCCATTCATCTGAAATATTAACCCTAAATAGCAAATTTTCCGCACTATAAGGCGCACCTAAAAGCCTATTTTTTTTAAGCCGATGGTGCGCCTTATAATCAGGTGCGCCTTATATATGGATTAATATTGGGATTGGTAGATGGGGAATGAAGTGATAAAGTAAGCTTTACCTGTTTCGTTTGTGTGTTTACAGTTGAACAAGGTTGCTCATATTGACATTGAGTTATTATGCTATTGAGAGTTTAGAGTTACTATTTGAGTTATTATTGTTATTACTTTGAGTATTACTATATTATGATTGAAAAAGTTTTCAAATATGTCATTAATTGAGGGTGCGCCTTATAATCCGGTGCGCCTTATATGTGGAAACGTTTTCAAATATGTCATTAGTTGAGGGTGTGCCTTATAGAAAATACGGTATGTATAATCCTCCAACTTCTTTATCTCTTCTCCTTGTATCTTCACTCGTCCTTTGAGGTCTCACGCATTCACACATACATAGTCTGTCTTGCTGCAGCTAACCTTCATTTATTTTTTTCCCGGGGCGAACCACCATGGCTCTAGCTTCTCCTCCACCTGTTCCTAACTAGAGATTACATCATCTGAAAACATCATAGTCCATGGACATTCCTGTCTAACTTCATCTGTTGGCCTGTCCATCACCATGGCAAACAAGAAGGGGCTTAGAGTTGATCCCTGATGCATCCCACCAACATTTCAAACTCCTCTGTCAATTTTACAGTTCCTCACCGGATTTTCTTCAAATTGACAAAACCTGCATCTGTAGTGCTCCCGTTTTTGGCATGAAACCATAATGCAGCTCACAAATGCTCACTTATGCCTTAGCTTCAACTATTTTTCGTTGTATGGCTCATCTACTTTATTAATCCCTTCAGTCATCATTTTTATAGTGAAATAAGTTGATGGGCTGATAAGGAGAGTTCACCTTATTTCATTTTGCGACCCATATTTACGTAAGCACCGTTTGTGATCTGTTAGGCGACAAAGATTGATTGTGATGTGTCGTTAATCTTGTTTTTATTGTGGAAATATTTGCCAAAAGCAACATATTTCAGAACTATTTTAATAAGGAAAATGATCATATCTCTTTTACATAGTCATCACCACCAACAATCGAACCGGGAACTTCAGAGGAGCACGTGGAAGAGGGGGAGGAAGGGGAGGGTGAAGAACCGGCGGAGGAGGAAGAGGAGCAGGAGGAAAACGTATCAGACCAGGAGACCAATCACAGCTACAAGAGGAAGAACTTATTCGTGGACACGGAAATGGAGCGACACTCAGACACGGACGGTAAGCATCAATTTGATATTTTGAGTAAGCGTCTGTTTTCTTAATTTGGTCATGTGACATTCACAAGCCTAAACCTTAATTGGTTCCTGATCACCTGTGATATAATCATCAGTTGACAGAAAGGGCTAAAATGGCTGTCGCCTGTGTTATTTATACTCCACAGTTGCAATATTAAACAGAATATTGTGTTTAGCTCAATAGGGTTACATCGAACCAATTGTCGCGAAAAATAAAAAAATCTTTAAAGGGACAATGTGTAAGATTTAGATCGTTTTTTCATTACGGACAGCAGGATGTGCTGCATTTACTGTTCTCCGTAGCTATAAGAGACATGGCAGCCTCCGGAGGGGTGCCACCCCCCCATGTAATATCATTTCATGAGAGCTAGGTTTATAATTATTTTTAAAACATACTGTTGGTCGTTAAGAAGACATTTATTTGCAAGTTTTTGAAATTTATAATCAATTTATTCTTTTTTAGCGAAAAACGGTCTAAATCTGTTTTTCATTACGGACAGCAGGAGGTGCTGGAGGTAATGCATTTACCATTGCCCGTAGCGATAACAGGAGGGGTGCCACCCCCCACGTAATATAATTTCATGATAACTAGACCTGAGATTAGATTTAAAACACACTGTTGGTCATTAAGAATTTGCAAGTTTTTGAAATTTATAATCATTTAATTTATTACTTTCTGATGAAAAACGGTCTAAATCTTGCACATTGTCCCTTTAAGGTGGCCTTCCGCTTTTAAATTCTCTTCTGTTTTCTTCACAGTCATGGCAAAATCAAAGAAGGTCAAGATCACAGTGAGAGCTCAGGAGAAGACCTCCAGCTGAGCTATTCCACCCCCCCCCCCAAAAAAAAACATTACCTGCAAAGTGTCCCTTTAATTGCATGTAAGTGCTGAAAGAGTTTCTCACTCTGCTAAAATTACAAAAAAAGAGAACTGTGACGCAAATATCCCCCCCAAGTGAATCCAAGCAGTATTGCCGATGACAACACAACATGGCAATCCCAAAGTGTCTCAAGCTCGATGGAAATGCTTGCAAATTGTTACCATGTGACTTTCTGTGGCTTGTTTTCTCAATGCCCCGAAACACTTATGACACCAGCCATGTCATTTATGAAACCATAACGACAAAGAAACTTTCACTGTGACTTGAGCGGCTGTAAGGAACACAACAGTAATCATTCCCATGGATAAGTATTATATTGTTTTCACACAGTCGAGAATTGTTGTCTAATAACTCATTCAATTCCAAATACATATTTATGTAGGTTTTTTTTTTTCATCTAATAGTCCAGATAGTAATACCTAGAAGTTCTGAAACCATCAATAATATATATATATATATATATATATATATATATATATATATATATATATATATATATATATATATATATATATATATATATATATATATATATATATATATATAAAACCACCTTGTTTTATACAAATAAAAGATGTTTTTATTTTTTATTGAAAACTTCCTTGTCTTCTATAAATAAAAAATGTTTTCCTTCTCTTTTGAACATATAACTGTATTTATAGTTATTAATGTGTTGATTCTTTATTTAGATTTTGTTAATGTCAATGAAATTTGCGTTTACATCTTAAATCAATCAATCAATCCATTAATCAATCAAAATGGCTCATACTAAGTACTAAAGTAATCAAGTATCTAATTAAGTACTAAAGCAATCCATTTCATGACAAAGTACATAAAGTACAATTAAAAATAATGTAATCGATTATGTAAGTATGTAATTAGATTAGTCACCAAAGTTATCAATTACTTTAGTATTCAGTTACCTAAAATATTGATTACTTTAGTACTTAATTTTGTTCCAGACATTTTTATAGCCTCATTGAGCCAAACAAAAGAACAAAAAAATTCAGAAAATATATACACAAATTTTAACAAGTACCTAGATTGAATGTCTCGAGACATCAAAAAAAAAAAAGCAAAAATGTTTGGAATTGAATGAGTTATAAGAACTTAAATGGTAAATTTCTCATGCATTGCGCTCTTTTAATAACAATTTATCCAAAATGCTTTGACAAGTGAGTGGAAAACGAAGCCTCATGAAGCACTTGCGATATTTTTTTACTCCTCTAGATGGGGCTCCTGGTTTAACAAATAAGGCTACCGTAATAGAATTGTATCAAATTCACACTGCATCTTCAAAGCAAGAGCGCCATCTAGAGGACGGAACAATATCACAAGTGTTTCACGAGGCTTCATTTTCCCATCGCTAGCTCTGTGAGCGTTGCATCGTATCAGCTTTTACTGTCATCCTGTTTATGAAACATGTTTGTAACTTCACTTTCCTGACATCGGTGTCAGCGCTGAGATATTTATAAGATTTATAAAGTCCCCTTCCTCTCGCCTCTGAAGGCTTCAGTGGCCCAACAAAGGGAAAATCGAACAATTTCCTCTTCCTCTTTTTCATTTTCAAAATGCACATATTTTGCAACTTCTAAGTTTCCACTTACAGCTGTGACAGCATCTGTTCTTGCGGAAGGGCGCGTGTGATAAAACTACACTTACAATGTCGGTTTAATTATAGACTGCTGCAAAGTCACTGTGGTTCTCGTGCGCCTCGCCAGCGCTCATTTTATTTGCTGTGTCATTTGTTTTTCCATAAAGGCAGTTATTATATCTGTTCTCTTTAACATTTGCACTTTTCAGTTGTTTTTTTTATATGTGCGCGCACTTCGTTTTAGTCTTTGAGATGCTGATAAGTAGTCAACGTTTTCCTGTTTTGGTTCCGTTAATTAAAGATATATTACAGAATTACTCTTGGTTTTCCTGCCAACAGTCATTTGCAACTTTAATATACTGGACGCTTTAAATGTGCGGAAATGTGTGGCACGTCAAAAGCAACATAATGCAGACTATGGGAATTATAATCCACTAGCAGAAGTAAAAAAAAGTTCGAATCATATTTGGGGAAGGGAATTATGCAAAGTCGTGTGGTGTGGTGATCTTAGATCATCAAGTTTATCAACCGTTCAAAGTTGCTGAATGAAGATCATCACTGTGATCTTTCACACACACACACACACACACACACACACACACACACACACACACACACACACACACACACACACACACACACACACACACAAAGATGGATGGATGGATGGATGGATGGATGATAGATAGATAGATAGATAGATAGATAGATAGATAGATAGATAGATAGACAGACAGACAGACAGATAGATAGATAGATAGATAGATAGATAGATAGATAGATAGATAGATAGATAAGCTCAAGCTAGCAAGAGAAATATCCACCAAGCTAGCTATAGATAGCAATCAAGCTAGCGATAGATAGATAGATAGATAGATAGATAGATAGATAGATAGATAGATAGATAGATAGATAGATAGATAGATAGATAGATAGATAGATAGATAGATAGATAGATAGAAAGATAGATAGATAGATAGATAGATAGATAGATAGATAGATAGATAGATAGATAGATAGATAGATAGATAGATAGATAGATAGATAGATAGATAGATAGATAGATAGATAGATAAGCTCAAGCTAGCAAGAGAAATATCCACCAAGCTAGCTATAGATAGCAATCAAGCTAGCGATAGATAGATAGATAGATAGATAGATAGATAGATAGATAGATAGATAGATAGATAGATAGATAGATAGATAGATAGATAGATAGATAGATAGATAGATAGATAGATAGATAGATAGATAGATAGATAGATAGATAGATAGATAGATAAGCTCAAGGTAGCAAGAGAAATAGCCACCAAGCTAGCTAGAGACAGCAATCAAGCTAGCGATAGATAGATAGATAGATAGATAGATAGATAGATAGATAGATAGATAGATAGATAGATAGATAGATAGATAGATAGATAGATAGATAGATAGATAGATAGATAGATAGATAGATAGATAGCAATACCGGTGTGCGTTTTACAGTCCGGAAAATAAGGTACTCAATTGTTGTGTTTTTGACAGCAGTCATTATCCTCAGATCAACACTGACTCATTCAGGCTCATTGTGGTTGAGGGAACATGAGGACAGCTGCAGGGTCACCATTCTTTATCCCCTTGACTCATCTTCCATGATCTTTCAACAATTCTAAAAGTCGTACATTCTACCTTTCACTGTTTTCCATGTCTCTTTCCGTTACTCTCATCTCATTTAATTTGTATCCTCATCCTCCCTTCGCCCGTATTTGCATCCTCATCCCCCCCGCGAGGTTTCAGGGGAACTTCTAATCCCGGCTCCTGATTAAGGATTATGCTCCAGAGCTGATGCTTTTCTCTTGTGTGCCATTGGCGAGCTGCTGTTATCCCATTGCACCATTCACATGCAACACACACACACACACACACACACACACATGGCCGCCTGACCCTAGAGAGAGATGCCAAGCAACATTTGGGGAATGAAAAATCAAACAAACAGATATTCAGCATATACTCAATTCAAAAGTTTAAACTCATAATTCATAAAAGACAATTTAAAATAGAAGCTCATGTAAAATGTCGCTGTACATCTCTACAGTGCAAATGCATATCAAAATCTTTAATCTTATCAGTTCTGACCGTGTCTTTCTTTGTCTTTTTTTGTACATCATCAACAATTTCAGTGTTTATGGTCTAAGGCAGTAGTTTTCAAATGGGGGTATTAGTACCTCCCGGGGTACTTCAAGGAACTTCAGGGGTATTCTAGATTTGAAATAAAACAAAGAAACAAACATGCAAAAATCCTTTCAAAACTTATGAATAAATTACTTGTTTCAGGAAGATATCAGTTCATAAAACAAATTTAATGTTGAATTCATTATTGTAAAAAGCCAGATTCTCCCCGTATTGGAATGGTTCCACCCAACTTGTCCTGTGCCACCTCTCGTTACCTGTCAAGGTAATGATTTATTTATTATTTATTTATTTAAATGTAATTTTTATATAAATATATTTTTAATTAATTTATTTTTAATATTGCCCTCTCTCTCTCTCTCTCTCTCTCTCTCTCGCTCTCTCGCTCTCGCGATTTCTTTGTATTTATTTTTTTTAGCCCGAAAATGCTTTGCACTGCTTAAGGGGTACTTGGTTAAAAATATATATCACAGGTGGTGCATCACTCTCATTTTAAGGAATCTTTTGTATGAAATTTGAATGAACTTTTATATACTGTGTATTTGAGGCTGCAACATAGCAACATATAGAAAAAAAAACAAAAAAATAAGAGAAACAGGCTGAAGAAATTGTTGTTGACTGATGAATCTTGGTGAGGGTAAGAAGGAGGGCAGTTAATGTTTGAGTGGGGGATGCAAAAAACAGTGGGTGGATGATTACGTAGAAAAAGATGCCGCTCTCTGGCGACCTCTAGAGGTCAAACTAAAAGATTTAAGATGGTTAAATGAAAGCGCTCGTGTGGCCTCATTTTTGGGTGAAAAAAATCGTATCCAGTAAAATTGCATTCTAGGATTAAAATACGCGCTTTAAAAAATAAAAAAGGGCGAAAAAGGAGAAAGAAATGTAAAGGTGGAAATTTCTGCGAGCTGGTTCCCCTTTTGGTCGGCTCGTTCAAGCTTAACGGCACACTCCCTCAACTTCCTAGTCCAAGTCGCAGTTGCTCTGCGGTGCTCCGCATCTTAAAAGCTGGCAAAAAATGGAAGCTACAACGAAATGAGGAATAATTTCGGCCACGGGACTGGCAGAAGAATCGCTATCTTCTTACGTTCGTCGTTTTAGGGGTGTGCAGTTAAAGCGGCGGTGAGTCTTTTTGAAAGCGTTGTGACGTCACGGTAAGGTCCCCTCCAAAAAAACAAAAAATACCCTCAAACATCAACTTTTATAAATTTTGAGTCATTTAGAGTGACTGATAACTCTAAGAGAATTTATGATTTGGAGTTTCAATCAACAAGACGTGGGGTCAAGTATTTTAAACAATTTTCAATTTGGCGAAAGTTATCCGTCATTATCGAAGAACACAATCAACATTTTGTTCCGCTCAAGAGTTTGAGTTTTTTTTTTTTTTTTTTTTTTAAACACTGTTTCCATGTTTAGTCATCATAAATACACTATCTCTCGCGGAACTGCTTTAATCCTCGGAGGATTAATTTTTGAAAATATGTATGACACGTGTTTTATATTTATTTAACTTGGGATAAATCCACCCCTATTTGTAACTCTATTTTTAAAAATGCAAAAATTACTTCATACCATGACCCTTTATGTTTAATTCTTTATTTGAAAATAACAATATTCCAGACAATTTACCTTAGTAACCCAAAAACAAATGAAAACGTAAACTATATTTGTTATGGGCCATTCATGCTAAATTTTAAAATTTAAAAAATGATTATATCAGACCTGTCACATAACTAAACCGTTTGGCCTTTATATATTCTTTTTCTTACTTTTTTTATGTTGGCAGAATATCGTTACAGGAACTGCAGATTTTATTCATTTTTAACAGATGTTACAAGGAATTCTACATTATTTTTAACATGAATTCAACAAACAATGTATATCTGATCTAAAAAAGAATAGTTGTATATTTGTGTTTCATCACATGAATTCAAATTCAGATTTAACAATATGTACAGTATAACCATGAAATATAGGAAGGTATTGACTGAATATTGTGTTTATTAAAATGTTTTGATGGCATTAATGCAAAAAAAAAGCATAACTATGATGTAGTTTAAGAATAAAACAAGCACGAACAATCCTTATCTGTGGGATTATGTTTTCCAGTTGCAGGGTTGAGAAAAGGCGTCTCAATGTCAGTGAAATTTCCTATCAGCAGAGGGTTCAATTTAAATCCAGCATCCCGTGTATGGGATGCAGGAGGAATCAAAACAGGAAGTAAATAGAAAGACGGAAAGGTTTTGTGTGGGGCCTTACTCAGCAAAAAAAAAAAAAAAAGTCCCCCGGTAGTAGTATGGCAAAGTGCTTGATTTGATTTTTAATAAAAAAAAAAAAATGTTGATCAGGTTAATTAATCACGATTAAAATTCAATTAATTGTGTAGCCCTAATATATATATATATATATATATATATATATATATATATATATATATATATATATATATATATATATATATATATATATATATATATATATATATATATATATATTTATATATATATACATATTATTAATTGAGTGAATACATATCATAAGCAGCCCAATTATTTTTCCTTGATTGAATAAGAGATAGAAAACAACAATAGCTCAATACAAGGTTAACTTTAGGACTT
Source organism: Hippichthys cyanospilos (assembly GCF_059441005.1). NCBI lineage: Eukaryota > Metazoa > Chordata > Actinopteri > Syngnathiformes > Syngnathidae > Hippichthys > Hippichthys cyanospilos. The sequence goes on along the minus strand of NC_142370.1, from coordinate 33,678,383 downwards.
CAGGTTAACTTGAGAAAGGGGGTAGATCTCTGTGTGTCACCCCTGTAGGTTCATTTGAAGTTCATTTAACTTCTGTCTGGTGTTCTTCCTTTTTTTTTTCCTCCTTCACCTGAATGTCCTCTTGTATCGATTTCCCGGTTCCTGTTCCTTGGTCAGGCTCATCTTAAACCCATTTTTTTCCCCCTTCCATTTTATAAGAATATACCTGTATATATATATATATATATACATATATATATATATATATATATATATATATATATATATATATATATATATATATATATATATATATATATATATATATATATATATATATATACACACTGTAAATTGTACAATTGTACAAGGAATTCTTAAGTTTTTGTCCTTTCTGTTTTCCTCAGGCACAAGGACATCACGATGGGCTGCGTGGGCTCAAAGGAGCGAGAACATCTTCAGAAAGGAGACAGTGATGTGCAGAAAAGCGCGCAGACAACCCACTATGTTAAAGATCCCACAGCAGGAACATCGAATGCAGTAAGCGATCACTTTGATGGAAATGTAGTTTTTCACTGAGAAAATTTAACCCCGATTCCACCTGCTAAAGATAGCAAACGTATTGATAATATTTTCACTTGTGGAAGTGGCATTTCAGAAACACGCTACCAAATTACATTTGCTAATATGTATACTAGGTTAAGCTATTAAAATGGGGAATTTTTCATAATCGATCAACCCTTTCGCTTTTCTGCTTGATAGTGAAAACAACAACTCATTTACCACAATTCAGAATCAATATAAAATGTCCCCAAATCGATTTTATCAATTCAAACAAATCTGCTTCTTGTCACGCACTGCACAATGAAAGGAAAACATCGCATCACACGCCAACTTCAAAATAAACGCACCAAATAACACATGGACGTCAACGGCCATCGTTCACTTTTATTTTGAAGTTGGCTTTCACAGCAGTGGTTGCAACCAACTAGCTTTACTTAACAATTTATCTTTTGCTCCTTTTGGCAACTCCGCCATTAAAAAAAAAAAAAAAAAAAAAAAAATCATTGTTAAAAACGTTTGGAAACTTTCAAAATAAAATAATGCAAATAACATTATATATAATAATATTATTACATTATTTACAATATATGTAACATGTAATATATAATAATAAATATTGTTGCGATATAAGTTGCGAGACAAGCGAAGATTCCCACCTCTATTATTTATGAGTTAGGTGATTTTATCTTAAAGTATCGGGTTTTCATGGATCCTGTCGATACTAACTGTAGATACTAAAATCTAAATATTGTATAGTGCGAAATCTTGACACATTTGCCGAATCATAAAAGAACTATACACCAACTATACCAACTATACACACGATCTTTGTCAATGTATTGAAATTGATTGAATTTTTTTACAAAATTAACAGTACTAGTGCATCAATACTCAATGATTGAATACCCAAACTGGTATCGGTCTGAGAAACAGGTATCAAACGCTTAATATCTCCACTAGGGTGAACTGAGAGGCAAAAGATGGGGTACACCCTGAACAGCCAATCACAGGGCACATGTAGACAAATGAGCATTCACGCAATTTAGTCTTCAACTAACCTAACTTGCATGTTTTGGAAAAAAGCAAGAAAACCCACAAAAGCACGAGGAAAACACGTGAACGCCACACGAGGAGGCCAGTGGCCGGATTTGAACCCACAACCACCCTTCCAACGCTCACCTTTTCACATTCAATCAATCAATCGTATTAATTGCTCGCCGTCTTTATTTACGTTCAGGGAATTTGGACATTAAAGGACTTTGACGCGTGTCACATGGCTAGCGGTTGCATTGGCGCTATCAAACAAGTTTGTTTCCTCCGGACGATGCTTCCTGTCTTTCACCAAAAGTGTAGAAAGAAGAATTGACGAAAGCAGAAGCGGAGCGCGGAGGAGGCCGGAGATGCGTGATTAAAACCTCACTGTTAAGCAACAGCTAAGATCAGTCAAGCTGGAAACGCGGCGTGATAGCACATGCAGCCACTTTTACTTCCTGCTTGCTTTTTAGAAACTTAGCAAGTGAAAAAGTAGCAACGGCCGGGACTCGGATGTTCTGATGTCTGTCAGATAAACGATTGCAAAACGTTTGGTTATTTATCATGTTTTCAGAAGAATAAGGAGCACCTAAAAGCCTTCACTTTTTTTGAAAAAGCTGACAAAAAACAAGAGTTTTCACTTTTTAGGGCATAGGTGTCAAACTCCAATCCTGGAGGGCCGGCATCCTGCATGTTTTCCGGTTTTCTTTCCCCAACACACCTGATTCAAATAATTAGCTCATTAGCAAGCTCTGCGGGAGCTTTGAAATGATCCCAATCATTTGAATCAGGTGTTTTTGAGGGAAAAGGTTTGAAAATATGTAGGATACCGGCCCTCCAGGACTGGAGTTCCACACCTGTGTTTTAGGGGGATGGGAAAAAAAAAATTAATCGGCATGAAAATTCTTCAATTTTTACCTCTACATGTATTTTTTTGCAGTTAAAATTTTCATTCTACCCTTTTTGAAAATGTTATAAGCTTTATGCTTTATGATATGTGTCAATTATGAAGCGATTTATATGGGAACAAAAACGATTTTTTACAATGAATCCAGAAACAGTTTTTAAACAAAACTTGAATGTTTTTGGTTGCAATTTCATTCATCAATTTAGTATTAATATTGAAAGTTAATATTAACATTGAATCATATTCATATTCTTTTAAACTTTTAATTTGTCTTGACCTTGATCTCTAAAGTCTTTTAATTTAATCAAGAGTTTTTTTCCCCCAATCTTCAGTGGATACTTTCCACAAATCTTATTTTCTGATCGTCTCTTAATAAAGTTTGACAGGCTCATCTGATTGTTTTGTTGACACTCCCTTTAGCGCTGCTCCATCTAGTGGATGCATATCGCAATCCTGGCAACTACTGTAGCTTCTATTCTATGTGCCTTATACCGCAGTGCACCTTATATATAAAAACAGTTTTAAAATAGGCCATTCAAAGAAGGTGCTCTTTATAATTCAATGCGCCTTATAGTGCGGAAAATACGGTACTCAAATGTCATGTGTAATGTTGAAACTCACATTTTGATTTGTCTGTCTCGTACTTTGTTTTTCACAGAGCAAGACGCCATCCAATGCAAATTTAACAAATGGTTGGTACCACCCTCTTTACATATTTATACTTTATATTGATTTTTTCTTTCGTTAATGTTAAAAAGGATACTTCTTATGTATACTTATATCATTTTTAAAGATAATAATCATATTTATACACAGTGTAAGGAGTTTGGGAGGGCAAAATTTTGGGCTTTCCTGGAACCCATTCATTCACAAACCGTTTATTTTAAAACATCAATATTTTACTCTTAAAATAAACACTGTAATTAGTGACAGATTGCGATTCATGTCGTATTTATAAGGACCTATGTTTTAAAATTATTCCATATAAATGTTGAAGTCTTACTTTTGGGGCATTGGTCATTTAATTTCTTTTTTTGGTATTGACATTTCGTGGCTGCCACGCCCCCTTCATGACATCCAAGCTACCAGCTACGAAACAATAACAAAGAAATCCAAATTTATGTCCCCAGTTGGGATTTACAACATCATGAAAGTCAAAAGTAAATGTAAACAGTATTTAACATAGCAAAAGGTAAGAAAATTATTAAACACAAAAACAACAATTATTTCCTTGCTAACAAGGAAAATGCGTGGTGATACCAGAGGTTTCAGGCAGCATTTTTCTTCCTGGAAAGCTGAAATTTCAAACTTCCTTGTTTTCTGGGCTACATCTAAAATATAATGTCCCAAAAAAAGATTGCACATGTTCCCTTTTCATTTATGATTAACAAGAAGTTACACATGAAACGCTTGACACAAGTTGCTTTTCATCCAGGAGCACTGAAACATACATAAGAGAATTTTTCTTCTCCCATGTTGACGCAGGAGACAACATTGCTATAGCGCTCTACGATTATGATGCCATTCACGATGGAGACCTTGGCTTCAAGAAGGGAGACAAACTTCGAATTTTGGAGGAGTAAGTAGAAAGTCACCAGTGCTACATCTTTATTTTTTTTTTCACTCAATAAAATTCCGTGGTTGTCTCTTTGTATAGATCGGGCGAGTGGTGGCGAGCGATGTCCATCAGTTCAGGTCGAGAAGGCTTCATCCCCAGCAATTATGTTGCAAAAGATACGCTGGAGGCTGAGGAGTAAGTAGACTAACACAAGACGATTATGGGCAAAATAATCACCGTTATTCATCACGTTTGCTCAAACATGTCTATTTTGTTTAGTATTTAGTTTTTTTTAAACAAGCAATATATCAAAAAGGCTTCAAGGTTTGATGCTTGCATAGAAAAATAAACTAAAATGAAGTAAATAATAATTAATGGCAAAAACTTGGCACACGGGGCAACACAGCTAACGTACTTGCCGAGTGCAAACCTATGCAAAAAATAAGCGTGCTTAGAACCAAGTACATTATTAACTTTGAAGCAAATTTTAATCGATGAGAATCAGCTTAATTATCCATGGCAGCCAATATCCTAATCGCGATTAAAATTCGATTAATTACGCATCCCTAAATGAGACCTTCAAATAAAAACCTGATTTTCAGCAATTATGTTGCAAAAGATACGCTGGAGGCTGAGGAGTAAGTAGATTAACACAAGACGATTATGGGCAAAATAATCACCATTATTCATCACGTTTGCTCAAACATGTCTATTTTTTTTTTTTAAAACAAGCAGTATATAAACAAGGCTTCAAGGTTTGATGCTTGCAAAGAAAAATAAACTAAAATGAAGTAAATAATAATTAATGGCAAAAACTTGGCACACGGGGCAACACAGCTAACGTACTTGCCGAGTGCAAACCAATGCAAAAAATAAGCTTACTTAGAACCAAGTACATTATTAACTTTGAAGCAAATTTTAATCGACGAGACAAAATTAGACAAAATGTCCTTGTCGTCATTTCAAACTGAATTTATTCCAGTCTCAATCGACAGCTAGCACTGTATTTATGTATTAGGAGTCAGACATGTGGGAAACACTGCCCCCTTGTGATAAAATGGCAAAGTTCCTGATTTGACTTCGAATAAAAAAATAATAATAATAAAAAAAGCTTGACTTTTTATACATTAATATCGCCAAGGATCAGCTTAATTATCCATGTCAGCCAATCTCCTAATCGCGAATAACATTCGATTAATTACGCATCCCTAAATGAGACCTTCAAATAAAAACCTAAAAATCGTACGCTGGCGTGTAATGAGGAGAAAAGTGCCTCTTGTTGTCATGTAGTCGATAAAAATTAGCGGAAACATCCTATGATTAAAAGCTAGTGTTGACACTAACATCACCAAGAGTTTGTTTTCTTTCACTTCTCTATTTTCTATTTTAATGGATTGACTTCATTTAGGTTTTGACGGCATCTTTTTCACTTAACCACTGCTCATGCACATTTACACAAATGTTATTTACGCTTTCCAAACAGGTGTTGCAGAACAACAACAAAATGAGATTCCCCTGACTATTCCATATTCATATTTTATGAGCTTTTTTTATCCTCTGTAGTAAAGAAAAAAAATGTACTAAAACTTCATTTAAGCCTGAGACGGTTTCATACTTTGATATCGTGATAAGTGTCAGATTTTGCCCATAACATATTTTTTTTGTCCCACAAAGGCAAACTGTGTGTCATATTTCTAGCATTTTTCGTCACTTTTTACATCGGTGAGAGATAAGCTATTGCAAACTTTTATTTGTTAAAAAACAACAAATCCGCCATTAAAATAACTAAACAGATTTTTTGACAGTTTTTTTTTCTGGCTTCTGATTTCAAAATGGGTTGTCAATGAATTTGTTGTGTATATGTAATAATGTAAGGAGATGATGATTTATTGATGCATTCAATTGGGCCCTCAGAGAGATACCATAACTATGACGTGGAAAATCATTTTCACATCCCTGTTTTCAAAAATGACAGATTTGGCCTGCGATGTAATATCTTAAGATGCCTTCATGATAAATCCACAGTTTACAACCAACACCAATCACCAATATTACACATGTTCAAATATTCATGGGTCTAAAAAAATAAACGATTTTCTTATTTTCTATCATTACATTACTGTATTCTTTTATTATATCACATATTTTGAGGATAAGCAGCTCTAGAAAACGGATGGATGGATTTTACAAGACCGGAGCTCAATGTTATTTCAATAAATTCCTTTGCCAGGGAAGTAAAGTCAAATAGAAGCGGAACTTTGAAAGTAAAGGCAGGACCGATATGCGGTTTGTGCTCTCATGGCTGTTTCCTGTTGATCAGGTGGTTCTTTAAAGGCGTGAGCAGGAGAGACGCCGAGAGGCAGCTGCTGGCCCCTGGGAACAAAGTAGGATCGTTTATGATCCGCGACAGTGAGACAAATAAGGGTGAGTCAAGTATGGTGCATACTGTAAATTCAAAAACTTTGTAGAACCTCAATCAAAACGAAATCATATGATTATTGTTGGAGCAACCAACTTCTGCACATGCTTACAATTTGCCATTAACAGAGGCTTTTTTTTCTCACGTTTTGGCATTAATGTTTGCCGTGTAAAATTTGGACTTTACGCTAAACTGAGAATCAAGAAGCGGCGATCCAGAATGGTTTTTGATTGACGCTTCATTGTTTTTTCGTTCTATTTTATCCGTGATTCGTTTGGAACCACGGAAGGAAAAGTTATGTCAAGTGGCGCAACAGCATGACTTAACATGCCGACCTTCAAAATTAACACACCGAATAATACATAGACGACAATGCAGTCGCATTATCAAACTTTTATTTTGAAGGTTTTTTCTCAGAACGCTGCTTCCGTTCTTTTCAGCTTGACACCGCCAAGTGTCCGCTAAATTGCTGGTTTGAGGATGAGACGTATGACATATTCAAATGCAGTCGGAAATTTCAATCTCGTATGGAATAAAAGGCCATTGATGCATGATTAAATATCCATCCCATCCATTATCCTCACAAAGGTCGCAGGCATGCATTAAACATGAATAACTGTATTAATAATATTAATAATTATACTTGTTGTATTGTAAGTATTATGCTGTATTTTATTGTTTGCAATAAATTGTTGCTTCAGGTCCCTGAAGGGAAAACTGCAAAAAACAAAAAGTTTCACAAAATTGTGAAATTGTTCTTCAAATTAAGGCAATGATTTACAAAAGTGCTGAGCGAAAAAATTATATATATATATATATATATATATATATATATATATATATATATATATATATATATATATATATATATATATATATATATATATAGTTACTTGTTCATACACATGTTGTATAAAAGCAACTGAATACATGTTTGATTAAATGCTCAGAGTGTTGCAAATCTATGTATAGTTGTATCATACAAATATTTAAAAACTGTCATTTTAGCATGCAAACAAATGAGGAAGTAAATAAATGCTTCATATTTTGAGTGCAAACAAAAGAAATGTGACCGTCATAAAAGTAGAGCATTAACGTTTGCTAGCACTGGTACTTCTTTCTTGTTATATAAGAAAAAGCTGCATGTCATTCATGAAAAATCTTTTTGTCTGAAAACGAATTTTGAGTATTTTATTTCAAATCTGCTCTAGATGTACGAAGACAGCAAAAGTTATTGTTTGTGAATTTCATTGTGTAAAATCCATGACTCTGTGGTATTTGGTTTGGAATCGAGTCAAAACATACGGTATATAAAAACAACAATAAACATGAATATATTTGATTCCTTTTTAAAGTAGCCAAATTTGTTTTATAAATTACCTGCTCATATAAATAGTCAGAGGAAAAATCCTGTTTTGTATTTTTTCCTTCTCAATCTTTGACCACAGGAAGTTTCTCCCTGTCTGTTCGAGACAGCGACGGCCCATCCGGTGATACGGTTAAACATTATAAGATCCGTATGCTGGACAACGGAGGATTTTACATCTCTCCACGGATCACCTTCAGCACCCTGCAGGACTTGGTCAAGCATTACAAGAGTGAGTACGACTTTAGCGGTACGGTCGATTCGGTTTATTGATACGACAGCATTCATATACGGGTTCTTCGGCGCTTCTCGATGATGTTTTGCAAAGAGAAAGCCTTTTGCGCCTGATTATAAATTAGATTAAATATAAAAAATGTTTGTATACCGAAAACTATCTATTTTAACAAAATACATAAGCAATATAAATCAACTCTTTTTTTTACAGTGTTCATACAGGTTACAGGTTAGTCTAAAACTGAAAAAAACCCAACTAAGTGCTTCAAAGTGCCTGAAATAAAGAAAAACGGATGCAAATCCTTTGTTTTATTGCAAGTGCATTTCACACGGCAAAAAACTACGCAGCTTGTGGACCGCAACTTATCATACGAATCCATTTCTTATTGGCTCCAGAGCAAGGCGATGGCCTTTGTCAAACCCTGACCAGCTCTTGCCTGAGTCCTAAACCAGAGAAGCCCTGGGAGAAAGACGCCTGGGAAATCCCGAGATCATCGCTTAAACTGGAGAAGAGGCTTGGCGCCGGTCAATTCGGAGAAGTCTGGCTGGGTACGACGCAATCCGGCATTTGCTGCACTCCTGCCGTCCGTTACCTTACCGTTTGAACGTTTGTTTTTAGCGACATACAACAAACACACCAAGGTAGCGGTGAAGACCATGAAACCCGGGAGCATGTCGGTGGAAGCCTTCATGGCTGAGGCCAACCTGATGAAGACTTTACAGCACGACAAGCTGGTGCGACTCCACGCCGTGGTCACCAAGGAGGAGCCCATTTATATCATCACGGAATTAATGGAAAAAGGTTAGCATACGTCTCGTTGTACTAAATCAAAATCATGACGTTTCATTGCGACTTTTCGTGAAATAATCATCACGTACCATCTTTCGAATACTCAAACGGATTATACAGGAGTTTGTAGTGTTATATCTGTCAGTTTTTTAATCTGATACACAAGAGCAGTAAATGCATTTGTAGCATGAACCATCCAAAAATAAACATTTATCCAAAACTATCTACAAAGATTAGATTTTCATACATGTGTGCCTAAATGATTGAAGAAAAATAATGCTATCAGACATCAATAACATAAGTTATATGAAAGTGTCTGACCTCGAGTGGCTTTGTTTTAGTCGCGTTAGGTTCAAATATTTCACCGATTCGTCACTGGACTCGAGGCTTTGCAATCAAAACATTTAGCGGGAATTTCAGAGGGTCTTCAGCCCCCCCCTCAAATACCGCTGGAACACTACAATTTTGCAGCAGGCTTAAACCAATGGTGAAAAATAAATTCCCAAAACATAAATTGGGAAAACATTGCCTGACAAAATAAGTTGACATCCTTTTTACTAATATTGTTTTCCTGTGCTTACGCATGCAGGTAGTTTATTAGACTTCCTCAAGAGTGATGAAGGCAATCGCATCCCACTTCCCAAACTCATTGACTTCTGTGCTCAGGTAAGAGTCCCTCATTAAGAGCGTCAGCCGTATAATTACAATATCTTGGGTAATGTTGCAATGTGCATATGAATGAATTAATTGAACCATGCTCGTAGTGAAACCACAATAAACAGCTTGTGTTTGTACCAAGAGAGAAAAAATAATAATAGTTCAAAGTAGGGCTGTGTGATATGGCCCAAAAATAAATACCGTATTTTCTGTACTATAAGGCGCACCTAAAAGTCTTGATTTTGTTTAAAAATATGATAGTGCGCCTTATAATCAGGTGCGCCTTATATATGGATCAATGTTGAGATCGGGATTGGTCGATGGGGAGTGAATTGATAAAGTAAATTTTACCTGTTTCTTTTGTGTGTTTACAGTTAAACAAGGTTGCTCTATTGAGTTATTATACTATTGAGAGTTTAGAGTTATGATTTGAGTTATTATTATTACTTTGAGTATTACTATATTGTGATTGCACTGGACGAAAAGTTCCCCGATATAAATGTTGCACTGCATGTTATACTTTGCTGTTAAAAGATAAACTGTCACGGAAATACCAATAAAATAAAACATAAGACAGTTGTTTATTCATTTTGGGAGTGAATGGATTTGTTAGAAAGCTGCTTTGGAATCTACTAATAAAGTTTGACTGCTTCCACAGTTGCGCCTTATAATGGGGTACGCCTTATATATGGAAAAAGTTTGAAAATACGTCATTAATTGAGGGTGCGCCTTATAATCCGGTGCGCCTTATAGTGAGGAAAATACGGTACATCTTATTTTCTTCAAACATTTTGGATGTCTACAATTTTAATCAATTTCAATGGAAGAAATGAACATCAATCTTTATTTAAAGATTTGATTTATTTGAAAAAAATCCAATTGATTTATTTAACTCGCTTCTAAATTCAACCGCTAACAATTGTGCGCTTACTCTTGTACCGTGACGTGTCTTTTCCCAGATAGCAGAGGGTATGGCCTTCATCGAACAGAGAAACTACATCCACCGAGACTTGAGGGCCGCCAACATCCTGGTCAACAAGTCTCTAGTTTGCAAAATTGCTGACTTTGGTCTCGCCCGCATCATTGAAGACAATGAATATACAGCGAGGGAAGGTGAGACATTCGACGGTATTTTTTTAACTTTACGGCGCTGCAGATGGTTCGCCGACCGTCCAGCAGCAGCTGGCATCTTACATTTTAAAGTCATCTGTCAAATAACCGAAACTGAATTTGAGGTTGATTCCATTGGATCCTATTTCAATGGTTCTCCAGGAGCAAGATTTCCCATCAAGTGGACGGCCCCCGAAGCCATCAACTACGGCTGTTTCACTATTAAGTCGGACGTCTGGTCTTTCGGTATTTTGCTGACTGAGATCATCAGTTATGGACGCACGCCGTACCCAGGTAACCGTTTGAATGTTGAGGCGGTATACTTTGCGATCTCGCCATTCGTCCTTCCAGCCGCATTTATTTGTCATAGAATGCATTGCAGCTCTCAGCCTTTTTCCAGTGATGGACTGATCCAGAGGAACAAAAAATAGCAAAATTCAAGAGGCATCGTTTTCCCATCACCAATAGCCAGCCCTGATGGTTGATGGTTGATGGTTGATGGTTGAACATAACCAAGATAGGAACTGGCTTGATTTTCCTGTGATCATAAAATATTTGACATCTGAGATAAATCCATCAGGAAATTGAGGAAATTGTCCGTTTGACGTTCAAGAAAAAATGTTCTTTTCAGGGATGACAAACCCGGAGGTGATCCGTTCTCTGGAGAAAGGCTACCGAATGCAGCGTCAGGACAGTTGTCCCAAGGAACTCTATGACATCATGCTCCAGTGTTGGAAGAATAAACCCGATGACCGCCCGACTTTTGATTACCTGCAGAGTGTCCTGGAGGATTTCTATACTGCCACAGAGAGCCAGTACCAGCAGCAACCATGATTTACGACATCTTTTTTTTTTATCTCCTTTCATGATGTAGTATTTGTACAAAAACTTGATAATATTTTCCTGTGTCCCCTGTCCATCCATCTGTAACTTTCAATAATGTGATGTCTCAGCAGGCTGTGGACAAAATGTCTTTGAAAAGCGCCACTTTTAATTGTGAATGATAAACGATTGTTTTTCCGAGATGTTGTGGTCAGAGGGCAAAGTATTAAGTATCGCCAGTAATCGCAATTTGCACAATGGATTAAAATGTATTTGGGAATATGAATTGGGAAATAATGCGGTAAAAAATGAAGGACTGCTAACTAATTCCAAATTTGGAAAAGAATTTACCTTTACAACAATAGGCACTTTGATACACACATCATTAGTCGCTATAACAAAATGAAAACACCGCACCATTCAAATAAAAAACATGAAAAATCATTTAAAGCAATGTGCCACTCAATAAATGTATTTTTAAATGAATAGCTCTTAATACTGTTCATCAAAAACAAAGGGTTTCATTGCATATTGGTGAACAAAGTAAAAAGTAAATCAATTTATGTTGTGGCTTTTTTTGAGTAAGTTGTGATTTTCAACATTTCTTTTTCTACGTGCCTTTGCTGTGTTTAAATATATTTTGCTTTCTTTTACTTGCGATATCAGTATGTTGTATCCATTTATGTTTTTTTTTTCAATTAATAATTTGTCTTCAATTTGGAAAAGAAAAATAATCTCAGTCATACATATTAGCCTTCATTTTGCTCGTTGGAAAAATAACTTACATTTTTACCGGAGGTAATTGGTCACATTAATAAAGTACTAAAGAATTTGACTTTTCAATTGTCTTTTAGGGATTAAGAAATGATGACTGGGTCATAAACATATATAAATATGTTGAGTCTATACCTAGAATTAAGAGCCCTTTTTTTTCCAAAGTGAAATCCCTTTGCTTATTTTTGTAGTGGTGTATCATTGTCCTGAAGACTCAAATAAAATATTTTAATAGTTAAACATTTGTTTATATACCAGCTTTGCATTTCCATGAAAACAAGAAATTGTGAATGGACGTTGTTTATTCATATACTGACAATACATCTAATTACTCGGATTAATTAATCATTTTAAAAATCGACTTGACTAAATCATGGAATTGACGTTTTGTAAAAGTGTCAGGCTGCAGACAAGTTTACTATAGTTACTAAATGCAATTTAATTGAAAAATCAGTTCACATCATTGTGAACTTTTTAAATAAATCAAACCTAAATAAATATTTGTTGGGCATAGTAATTGAAAATTGATTTAATTCTCCAGAATTAGAGGAGAAAATCGAGATTTTTTTTATGGGCGTTTTGCCTATATCTTAAAATATAATTGTTATTTATTTTTCAAGTCCGGAAGCGGACATAGACATAGGAGGTTAAAAAAGAGGGGGGCGTGGGGGGGAAGACGTTGTGGTGACGTCATCTCTGACACGTATTCAAAATGGCGGCCGCGGCTATGGTAAGTGCAGTAGTAAGTAGTTTTTCCTCTAACCAGAAATTCTCGAATGTCTTTCCAAATGTCAAGACAAGCGCAATATTCCGATTGTTCACCTATGTATTAATGTCACTCGTCAGGTAACAGTTTAAAAACGAATAACGATGCGATTCTTGTTTGCTGTTGACTCGCTTGCTAACTTCCTGGTAGTTAGCTAACGTCACTTAGCTTCGCTGATCGTGGCTGCTAAAATCGATCTTCGCGTATTTGTCAGGTGCTTTGGACTGTCCTGCCAAAGTAGCGGAGACCAGGGACGATTTGATTAAACTGTCATTCATCGGCGTTTTCTGTAAATACAAAAAAATAACCGGACTTGGGCTCCCATCTTAGCTGTTATCATCCCAGGCTGCATCACTCATATCGCTGACGGTGCAGCCCTTGCTAACGAAAGATGGTAACAACAAACCAATGTTGGCCAAGCTACTTGGAAATGAATCGAGCTAACTTTCCTGTTTCCCGTTGTCCTCATTTTCCGTGTGTCCTGGGGTCAATATGAAACAACGTGTCTCATTGAAACAACCTGTCATTCATCACAAAATGTGTCAATACTTGAGTTTTCCCTCTTTATTTGGATTTCTACATCTTCACTCTCAAAGACTTATTCAATCATTTTTTTTAGAGTCCATACATTTATTTTTTTCCTCCTTAGTATTTGGCTAAAAATGGGTGGCACTTAATGGGTTGTTTCGTTCATTACAAAAAACCCAAGTGTTTTTAGAGTCAAGTTCATTTGTATAGCACCGAATCACCACAGTCCCAAAGGGTTTCACGGATGAAGAGGAAATCATACAAAGCTTCACAAATACACAACAGCATCTCGTAAACAAAATTCCCAGAAGAGGAAGGAAAAACTCAAAAACCCCATCTGGGGAAAATGAGAAACCTCCAGAAGGGGCCACAGGTGCAAGGAGCCCCATTTCCAGAGTCAACATGATGCATTAGATGCCGAGTGCTAAAAATAACACATTGTACCGTATTAAGCAGTAAGTGTCCCGTGCAAAGATGCTTTGACGGCAGGCGATCGGTTAAGATCCTCCTCACAATCTGGCCGGGTGGGTCCACCCTAACAAAACCTGCATCAGTCGATGACAGCATTCAAAGCATCTCTCACCGTGTAACCCCCTCTCCAAACCAGGCGAAGGAGAAGGAGGAGGCTGCGGCAGACAGACCCAGAAACCAAATGCTTGAGTGTAGAAAATTTGTTTTCAGTCGAGATTTAAACGATTTCTACTCAGGTGTTTTTAGAGTGTATTTACTCAAAGTAATTGATTACCTTAGTACTTAAATTAATCAGTCACTTTAGCACGTAAATATATAAAATTGATCATATTGGTAATTAATTGCCCATAGTGCTTTACTACTTCAGACTCTAAAATCATTTGGGGCAAAAATAGCCCAATTGTGGGTTTAAAAAAAGAAGAAAGCAACAATTTTAGGTTGTCTTGTACAAAACGCCCTATTTTTCTGGGTCGTCAATGTGCATAACAGAGAACCCAGAACGTTGGCCCCAACCCATCATTAATTTTAAATCAACAATTTTGAAAATGTATTTCCCCAAACTAATTGATTTTTTTAAAATTTTTTTTTAAACACAGTGGTGGGTCATTTTGACCTTTGGTCAACAGGCAGGTTAAATTAAGCTTTTCCACACTGTGAATATACAGCAAAGAAATTCATACTACTCCACAATCAAATGACAAGTTTGGTCGGAGTTTTCGTCCAGTAAATGATCAATTAATCGATTGGATAATTGTGAAAAGGGCCTTGGATCTTGAACCTTTGTCATGGAGTTGTTTGTTTCGTGCATTGTCCAATCAACTGCCTTATCAGATTCCAAGGGTCTTCAGTATTCATTTTTAACTGCGTTTCCCTTTACATCACTGATTTGTATATTTCTCCTAGTCTTCTCCGCAATCCTTTTTTTGTATTCTACACTGATAGATTAGTTTTAAGTGATTTCTCACAGCATTTTTCATGTGTCTGATGCAGGAGACGTGGTGGGCCTTGCTGCTTTTATCCTTGTTGCCTGTAGCGTTGTCTTTCTATGTTCCCGGTGTTGCTCCTCGGGATTTCCACGAAGGGGATGTTGTAGATATTAAGGTAAGAATACGCTCGACCTCTTAGTCGGAATTTGAGTCTTAGGCAAGGTTCACACTGCAGCCGGAAGTGACACAAGTCCGATTTTATCGTCACTATCCGACCTGTATCGGATCTTTTGATGGCAGTGTGAACGACACAGATTGTGTGGTGCTAAATATGATTCCGTCTGAAAAGCCAGGTCGTATGAAACCAACTCGGATGTAACAAACGTGTAACACGCGTCACACTTCTGCACTCAAAAAGGTGGAAGCAGGTTGGAACAAAACGTAAAAATAATAGTGGATAATAATAGTTTGAATCTTTCTGATTGGACATGTCGAAGGCGGAGGTTCTTTCTGATTGGACAGAATTTGGGGACACTACTGCCACCTAAGGACTTGGCATGCTTATAAGTGATTGAAACCACACTGCTGAATTCGTATAGACACGATTTTGTTAAATAAAGAAACAACAACGAGGGGGAGATTATGCGAGTTTATATAAGACGTTTAGACAAGTCCCGAGGACTCGCGCGGCTCCACACAAGAATGTAAAGAGAAAACTGGTTCTGTGCTTGACTTGGTTTGGTTTGTTCTCATTTTTTTGTCAGGCTGTGAAGATGACAAGCTCTCATACCCAGCTTCCTTTTGAATACTACTCCCTGCCGTACTGTAAGCCTCAATCTGTTGTCTACAAAGGAGAGAACCTCGGTGAGTTTTGGCCAGCGCCACGCCAGTCTCAAGCGATGACGTGTAATCGTTGCAAGTCTGACAAGTCATTTTTCTTTTACAGGCGAGGTGCTGCGCGGCGACCGAATCGTGAACACTCCCTTCAATGTGGAAATGAACAAAGACAAGAAGTGCGAGGTGGTGTGCGACAAGAAAACACTCAGCAAAGAAGAGAGCAAGTTGTTTGCGGAAAGAATTCAGGAGGAATATTACGTTCACCTGTGAGTATTTCTCACGCTTTGTTAACAGAGCCGACAACTCCCGGTGCAAACTCAATGACTGCTGTACACTGCATTGCATTACATTAATTCGTTCGGGACGCGATTGATTTCCGGGATCTGAACATGATTTTTGAAATGTCAGACATTTCCCTGGACCTGGAGATGTTTTCCACTAAGCAGACCAAACCCCATAACTTTCCTCTCCTCCTTTAGTATTGCAGATAATCTGCCAGTAGCCACCCGCTTGGAGGTGTATCTCAACAGAGAACCGGGAGCAGAAGAGGAGCTTAAGAAGGACATGATTAAAGATGTCCAGTTCGAACATGGCTACAGGCTGGGCTTTGTGGACAACAACAAGGTAGATATTGTCTGCCTTTTGGAAAGTCGAGCGTTGTATGTTGTTAGATGTTTTTGCTTCTTTTGACTGGTGTCTTCTATAATATAAATGATGGTGTATACTTAATAATGCATACGTGTCTTACAGCTAAAAGAATTGTGGAAACGCTGCCTTGTCCAAAGTCTGCACTGTCCGCTCTAGAGGTGTCCAAATTGATCAATCGACAACGAATCCATTATCAAATTAATTGACAACTTTTTAAGTACATACTAATCATTTCCAGCCATTGTTTAACTTAAAATGGTCCAAATTCTCTAAATATCAGCCTCTAACACTCATTATTCTCAGCATCTTTTGTTTTGTTCAGAGTAGAATAGAATACAATACAATAGAATGCCTTTATTGCCATTGTACAGCAGTTATACCAATTCTATTTTTGTTTTTACCAGCGCATTTTACATACTAATTTTGTGGCTTTTCTTCCCTCCCTGGCAGGTTTATCTGCACAACCACCTTTCCTTCATCCTCTACT
Source organism: Hippichthys cyanospilos (assembly GCF_059441005.1). Lineage (NCBI taxonomy): Eukaryota > Metazoa > Chordata > Actinopteri > Syngnathiformes > Syngnathidae > Hippichthys > Hippichthys cyanospilos. Next base: position 33,661,508 of record NC_142370.1, on the reverse strand, counting down.
TCCATAAGGAGAAGCTGGAAGAGGGGGAAGAGCACAACTACAGAGTGGTGCGATTTGAGGTCGTACCCCAGAGTGTAAAAGTAGAAGGTCAGCACTTCTTGATTGGCTTTTGTCTGAATCCACATAAGAACCTGGCCTGTATGTGTTCCCAGATCTGATGCAAAATGAGAAGACTTGCACCTTGCCGGAGCCCAGCGGTTCTGCTGCGCTGGAGATCGACCCCGCCAAGGAGAACGAGGTCCTCTTCACGTACTCTGTACACTGGAAGGTCAGTGAGTCTTGTGAGGTTTCTCTGAAACCAGAACACATTTGTTTAGCTTAGATCTGTGCCCCCAACTTGATACTCGCGTACAACTGCTGGGTGGAAAAGCCTGTCGAGCTGGTCCAGCAGCAGCCAGGACTTTTTTTTTTCTTGTTAAATGAGGATTCCGAGAAACGTATTTTGACCAACGTACACTTGCGCAATGCAAGATATTGCTGTCTTACCTCTCCAAACTCATTTAAAAGCTAGTGACACTTTCCAAAATCTAGTGTACAACTCATATCGTTATGCAAACCGAGCCGACCGCACCGCTTCAAAGCACACATTTTGAAAGGAGCCACTACCTGAGGGCTTTTTTTTTCTCCCCCCATCAATCTCGCTGCAAAATTTTAAGCATTTACCAAAGCTCTCATGTCGTACATCAGCCAGTGAGATTTGGGACTCCGCCCCTTAAATGAAGAACTACTTCATTTGCTTCAATTGTTTTGCAGAATTTTCATGAGGCCGTTTCCAGAGGTATCGTTGTTACTTCTTACTACACGAGCATTATAAGTGAAAAGTGAATACAAATTAGGTATGAGCCTCAATTACAATCTCAATTTTCTTGAACCATTCGATTTTTGATTGATTTTATCGGAAGAAATAAACCCAACATACTTGTTATTATTTGAAAAAATATTCAGACAAAAACTATAGGGCGTAACTTCAAGTTATTGAAGTAGTACATCAAGATATTAAGCTAGAAGTGGCAAAAGGTCAGCAAAATGAGTGTACTTTTTGTGTCTTCTTCCGAAGGACTCCTTTAAATTTAAATTTTACTTAAATTCTGCGTGACGAATTAAGATCGAAACAAGATAAGAACATCAGTGTCTTATGACCTTTGCAGGAAAGTGAGGTGAAATGGGCTTCCCGATGGGACACCTACCTTACCATGAGCGATGTGCAGATACACTGGTTCTCAATCGTCAACTCCGTGGTGGTGGTCTTCTTCTTGTCTGGTATGGTTTTTCAGTCAGCAACCCCTAGTATGGTACATCTCTTACTCGTTAAATGTAACCTTTTTTCTCATTTGGTTCAATTACTCCTAAAATATTTTACAACTATAAATCTTTGTGTGACTGTGCTGCACGTCTTTTCTCAGGTATCTTGAGTATGATCATCATCAGAACCTTAAGGAAGGACATTGCCAATTACAACAGAGAGGATGATATAGTACGTTTCTGGTGAAATGGGAATGATGCTCAGCTCACCAAAAGCAGGATACTATTAGCCATCTTGATATATTTTTTTCCGTCTGGCACAAATCAGGAAGACACAATGGAAGAGTCGGGATGGAAGAACGTCCATGGCGATGTCTTCAGGCCACCCCAGTATCCCATGATTCTCAGCTCACTTCTCGGTTCGGGAATCCAACTCTTTTGCATGATCCTTATTGTCATCTGTGAGTATTTCTTTCATTATCTGGAAGCATACTCTACATAACAAAATGTTGAAGGCTTTGCTATTTGGATAACAAATATTCATTAATAATGAATGTATGAATGTCTTTGTATAGTTGTTGCCATGTTGGGCATGTTATCTCCTTCGAGTAGAGGCGCTTTGATGACCACTGCATGCTTTCTCTTCATGTTTATGGGGTGAGAGCCACTGACTCATGAATCCTCACCGAGAAGGTGCCAGAAATCAGCTTGTTGTTTTAATGTTTTTTTTTTTTTTTTTTTTTTTTGGGGGGTAGTGTGTTTGGAGGCTACTTTGCCGGAAGACTGTACCGCACACTGAAAGGCCACCGGTGGAGGAAAGGAGCATTTTGCGTGAGTGTTTAGCTTCTTATCACAGGGGCACCTTTTTGAACTTCACCTTTCAAAAGTGGCACCGGGGCCTTATCCAATATTTACGTTGTAACAGGTTGCCTGTTAATGTCTTGAAAAAAAAAAAGAAATATTGTCAAGTACATTTTAAATTTAATTATTGCAAATAACTCACGAGTGATGGTGGCATGAAGTGTCAAATGCTGGTGGCCTCACGTTTTTCTGCATGATGACTGAGATAAAATGGAAAAAATACATTTTTAAAATATAAACAACAAAAAATGCTTAGAAATGTGTCAATGAAGAAAAATCAATGTTTTAACATGGTTAAAGCTCCAATATGTTGACTTTTCTTGATAGGGCCCCTCGTAAAATGTATATATGCTTTACAAAAGCCTGGACTTTTAACAAAAGTGTTTGCAGGTTTGTAAACAATTCTGCCTCCACTCAACGTATATTTCCGAACATTTTTCCTGACCATTGAGGCGCCGCTCCAAGATTGACCGCATTAGCATGTCTAAGAACTAACCAGATGTATGATCGCTTGTTATTTGTGAGCCGTCTGCTGAGAAGGTTTGCGTTCAATCCCACAGACGGCAACTCTGTATCCAGCTGTGGTGTTTGGAATCTGCTTCGTCCTCAACTGTTTCATCTGGGGAGAGCACTCCTCCGGGGCGGTGAGTGGCCAAAGTGTTTATCGGCTTCTGACAGCATTGTCTTTATCGGTCGCGACCGTGACATTGTTTGTCGAGCCCTAATTTTTGTCGGCGCGGCATCAGGTGCCCTTCACGACCATGCTGGCTCTGCTGTGTATGTGGTTCGGTATCTCCATGCCCTTGGTCTACCTGGGCTACTACTTTGGTTTCCGCAAGCAACCGTATGACAACCCCGTGCGCACCAACCAGATCCCTCGTCAGGTCCCAGAGCAGCGCTGGTACATGAACAAGTTTGTGGGGTGAGTGTTGGACACCTCCAATCATCTCGTTTGGCCCGCTGACTGATTGAAGGCCTCTCCGTGTATTTTCTCTTTCTTTGATTAGAATCCTAATGGCTGGGATCTTACCATTCGGTGCCATGTTCATCGAGCTCTTCTTCATTTTCAGCGTAAGTGTGATTACTCTTGCGAAAGGTTTGTCTGTCTCCTTGCTGACATCTACATTCGACCGTGTTCATTCCTCACAATGTTCGCAAGGATGCGCGTTAACGTCCACGTGTGACTTTGCCATTCTTAGGCCATCTGGGAGAATCAGTTCTATTACCTTTTTGGCTTCCTGTTTCTGGTCTTCATCATATTGGTGGTCTCCTGCTCTCAGATCAGCATTGTCATGGTTTATTTCCAGCTGTGTGCAGAGGTATGTTTTTTTTTTTTTTTTTTTCCCCTTCCCAAATAATGATTTAAATATTCATATGTACATACAGTATTAGTGTTTGTTTGCGGGATTATCCAGGGATTGTCAAAGGGCACATCTTGCTCTTGGCGTACACATTTTTTTACAGTGTGTTTTGTGTTTCTCTCAACGTTCGAAAAAGGACTACCGGTGGTGGTGGAGAACCTTCCTGGTTTCAGGCGGCTCGGCGTTCTACGTCCTCGTGTACGCCATCTTCTACTTTGTCAACAAGGTAAAAAGTTCACACTTTACTGTCAATGGGCTATTTTTGTGACTCAATAATAGTTGCTCCACTCCAAGTAATACATGGATGTTTATGCAATAGCATCATCAGGCTTTTATTGTGATGTTTTTCCTCGGAGCAACAGTTGCATTCCCATTAGCTTGACCCACCTAGCTGCTGAATTGAGGACCAGACCTATGGTACATTCAAATGCAGTTGTTTTTTTCAAGCTCAGAATAAAAAGCCATTGATGCATTAAACATCAATAAAAAATAATGCGTTAATATACGAAATAAAATTGTTTAATGTCCCCGGGATAAACCGATTAGAAGCCGCATGGCCCTGTTATGTTTTGATATAGCCCAAAAAGCGTTGACTGCGGAAACGATCGATTCATCAAACAGCAGGAAAATAAGTAACGATCACTTCACAGTTGATGTTGATGTGAATTCCCTCGCATTAATGCCTCCAAAAAGTTTTCATCACCGCGACTAAAGTCCAAAAAATGAGCAGAATTGATTGTTCTTGAAACATCCTTGCAAGACTAACCCTGATTGGTCAGAATTCCTTCTTGCATGCGCTGGGAGACAGACATGAAATATGACATCTTGCGCCGTGTTGGTTGCTTCCACAGCTGGACATTGTGGAGTTCATCCCGTCGCTCTTGTACTTTGGCTACACCGCCCTGATGGTTCTTTCCTTCTGGCTGCTAACGGGCACAATCGGCTTTTACGCCGCTTACATGTTCATCAGGAAGATCTACGCCGCCGTCAAGATCGACTGAATCGGTTGTTGCTGCTGCTGCTGTCCTCGTCTTTTTTTTTGGTCTCATTTTACTTTTTTTTTATACAAGTATTTTTTATTGTCCAACAAGCACTGACTTGTGTGTTGAGGCAGGGAAGCAAATGAATTGCTTTATTTTTTACCCCCTCAGTATAACAGCTCCACCCACTGGCAAGATTGGGTAAAAGGCGGTCTCCTTTCTTGCCACCCCAGCTTTTTTTTTTTTTTTTGGGGGGGGGGGGGGGGGGGGGGTTGGGGGGTTGATATGGAGACTCAGAGAAGGTTTACTCTGATGGAACTGTTTTCGTTTTCAGATGGTTCGCCTTGCGCACGACACACAGTGGGCCAAACAAGGTTTTTTCTGCACATTTGTTTTTTCTCTTGTGTGTTATTTATCAATGTTTTCAGTTCAGCTATCGCTACCATCTTGGAATGATTCTCCGTCGGCCTCCAATGTGCTTTCATCCAAATATTGCCAGTTTCTTCATGGTCACCTCGGGTTCCCCGGAGAGACTTTTGCCGAAAGAGAGGTGAACTCATTGCGGTTTTGTGTCTTACGTTGAACTGATCGACAGAATGCGTACGGCATATTAAATGCTTTTTTTATGAATGGCGGTTCCGTATATTTTCTGTGTTGACCACTTAAATCACAAGTGTAGCAAAAGCATCTATTCCCTCGAGCGCGTTTCATTGTACCAAATAGGTTGTTGTGATGATTGATGACATGTTGTGAAAGCAGTGGTTTGAGATTTATTCAAAACGCATACCGAGATTGTGTTTAGGATATATTCCAAGCATCCCACATGTGACTTGAAAAATCACTTTTATGCTCATTAAATGATAGATGCAGTATTTTTAATCCAGAAACCTTTTTGTTTTACTTCCCCGTTGTTCTGGGTTTAAATAAAGCTACACGTTTTCCGACAGTTGCTGGCAGTTTATCATATTTTATTTGAAATAATAATCTTTAATGAATAATCTCGTAAAAATTTGTGAATAAGATACTTGTCCTGACCACTATTGAAATGCCTTTGAGTTTGAGCCGAGGCACATAACTAGTGATGGACAAATGAAGCTTCATGAAGCACTTGTGATTCTTTTTTCATTCCTCTAGATGGCACTCTTGGTTCAAAGAGGCAGGGGAAATTCTTAAACCAATCAGTTAAGAACATTAATTTGTTAAATTAATTTATAATCATTAATTAGTGATATTTATCCATGTGAAAGCCCTGATGTTTGTAATTCTCCACAATGATTTAACCATTTGTATAAATATCACAGTAATACTGTTTCAACTGCTGTGCCATAGAACAAAAAGGAATGTTTGTTGTACAGTATTTTAATGTTGGCCATAATGGCGGTAAGCTTTTTTTTTCTTTGGTGGTGGGTGACCAAATTAATTCAAGAACGGCTGCAATAAATCCGCGAGATGTGGTGACGCTACCAAACAGCAGGAGGCGCATTGACACATGATGCAATAGACGTCTTTTACCACTAGATGGCAATCAAGAGATTTGATTTAAAAGCGAGAGCATGCTGGCAGATGTTTCCCGCACCCTCTTGTGGAATTAAACCCAGCCATCCCATTTGTATTGTTCATCATAATAAAAAGATGAATTTATTATATTTTTCCCTGATACATTTGCGCTAACAACCTTTTGAACAGCAGCTCTGAGCACAACAGGAGAGGAGTGTGTGCACCCCACATGCTCAGCCCTCCGCATGCCAATTTGTTAAGTAGTGCAAGGAGAACGACATTGAATCGTTGATCTACTTTTGTCTCTTCTATGAGATGTTCATTTGCGTACAGTTTGTGTCTTCGCAACAGTTCTCAAATAGTGAGGCGCGCCCCATCCGACCCCATTCAACAAGCTTCGCGTTTGACGTCAGATGCGGAATTGCACATCCACGCCACCAGGCGGCGCAAGTGGCGCTCTCATACTCAAAGCATGATTAGTTTGATTTAGAAAAAAAAAAAAAATCTGATTTTTCTTCAGGCTAAAATATTTACGATATTGGCGCTCCTATGTTACTTATGTATACTTATGTATACTTATGTATACTTTTCAGAATCAAACTGTTGTTTTCTTTAATTTTGGTACTTTGATGCACTTCAAGTTATTTTTTTCTGTTTCAGACTAACCTATAAACCCTGAAAAAAGTCATTTAAAAAAAAAAGGTTTTCTTAATATTAAAAAGGATAGAGGGGAACGAAACGTTTTCCTTTTCCTTATTTATTTATTTTTTTTACAAAATGAGATGCACCTCTTTACAACAGTTGAGAAAACATGGGTTTATGGGTTAGAATATTTTTGTTTATTTTGGATACATAATATATAAATTAGATACATTGTTTATCTGTAACCCACATGAAACCTGGTTGCTTAACCTGGTGTCCTTTTTGGATCACAGTAGAGATCTGTTCACAAAAAGAAATCATTAACTAATAATAAAATAATATTTTATATTTAATAATATTAAAATAATATTCAATAAATATTTGTCCTTAAAAAAATCATCAACAAAAAGTGTTAGACCTGTTCTCAAAAAGAAACAATTACAAATAAATATTTGTCCATAGAAAAATATTTACTTAAAGTGTCCTCTTTTGGGATCATAGATAAGATCCGTTCCCAAAAATAAATAATTAACTTGACAGGTAACGAGCGGTGGCAAGTTGGGTCGAACCATTCCACAGTAGTATAAGCGAGAATCTGGCTTTTTAAAAGGAATTTTGCATGCTTGTTTGCTCTGTTTAACATCTCGAGTACCCCCTGGAAATCCTTCCAGTACCCCCGGCGGTACCCGTACCCCCATTTGAGAACCACTGGTCTATAGATGACACTTTTTTTTTTTTTAATATGCAGTGGAAATATACAATAAATTTCCGTTTCAGTAGGCTTTATCTTTAAACCAAGAGCACCCTCTAGAGGACTAAAATCAAATAAAAAATCCCAAGCGCTTAATTCTGGGGCCCGTCTCATTAGTACCGGGGCACGCGTTTCGAGTCAAACGCAAACGTGACTCATTTTTTTTGCCGCGTCTCTGATAATGCACGGAGCGCTCGCGCAAAGTGCCGCAGCTTATTTGTTCAGACATGAGAGATTAACGTTTAAACAATGTCATTAGACGGAGGCGGCGTAATGACCCTTCGGTGATGAATGAAAAGGCCCTGTGATCAATGAAAGCGTTAGTGACGCAACTCTTCCTTGTCCAAACGGGGACCTCCACCAACAGATGGAGCGGGCCTCACGCTACGTGAGCTGACATGCTCCGCGATAAATACCCAGCTTGATTGTATACTTCAAGCGTATCCTTCAGACGTTTTTTTTTGCCATCAATGTAAATTAGCCATCCCGTCCTATTAAAATTCTTGCGCTCAATCACAGCTGAGGCCAGGATGACCTTTTCGTCCTTGGCGCCACATGCGCTCGCCTGATACCCTTGTCGTCTTCGTAAACATTTTATGATGTTGCTTACCTGAAATAAACAAGTCCCAGTGAAGGAAAACAAACCAGATTTTCCTTATACGGAGATAATGACGACAGGGGGTCGGATTTAAACACTCGTATAAATAATATTGCTGGATATACGTCATCATTTACTTTTATGGCACACTAGTGGAGGGCTTTAGTGTCTTTGTGACAAGGACGAGCTGTGTTGATTTACAGACGTGGAGCCTTGTTTATTATTTTATTGCAGCGCGCATAAGCGGGTTTCCGCCGTCGCAAAAAATATGGATAATACATACACATCTGGATGGCTCCGGGGGAAATGGGGCAAAAATCAAATCTCAAATTTCTTCAATCGTTCTGGATAATTACGATTTTAACCACGGTATTTTCCGCACTATAAGGCGCACCTAAAAGTATTCAGTTTTCTCAGAAGCGGACAGTGCGCCTTATAATCAGGTGTGCCTTATACAGCGCATAAGTCTCAAGTTTTCTTTTTTGGGGGGGAAAAAAAGTAAGTAAGTAAGGCAAAAAAGTAAAATAACCATGTAGATTCTTCCATTTTCACCTCTATATTTCAGTATTTTTTTACAATAACATTTTTAATAACACACTTTGAAGTTTTGATATGCTATATTTGCCCCAATTTTGAAGCAATTTCTATGGGGACAAGGCGCAAAAATAAAGCATAATTTTATAACAGGAATCTGTTTTTAAAACCAACAAAAGATATTTTAAGGTTTCAAGATTTTAAGGTATCATACTTATATTCTTTTAAACTCTTGGTACTAATCTAAACAGTCTTTTAATGTAATCAAGAGGGATATTTTCCCATTCTTCAGATCTTGCTTTCCACAAATTATCTTTATTCTTAATAACTGATTGTGCTCATCATTAATGTCTTTGGCTGACTTATGTGATCGTTTTATTGACATTCCCTTTAGTGTAGCTCCATCTAGTGGATGCATAACGCAATGCCAGCCACTACTGTGGGTTCTATTCTGTGTGCCTTATAATGCGGACAAGACATAACATTTTTACTGGTAAAAATGAAGTCATCAGTCATCAAATTATCTCATTCAGTCCCAAAGATGTTATTTTATGTGTTTTAATAGTCCAGACAATCAATCCTTGTTAACTACTGAAAATTTTTTCCAATTATTTTCATGTGTTAGGCTAAAAGAGTCCCCCCCTAAAATTGGGTAGTACTATTAGAGTTCATTATAGACAAAATATTACATTAAAAATGGCAAAGAAAAAAAATGTACAGTATTCCTCAAATTAACTCGTTCAATCCCAGAGACGTTATTTTACGTTTTTTTTTAAGAGTCCACACATTCAATCTATTGTACTTATTGACATTTTTTAACCAAATATTTTCATTTTATTACACATTTTCATACATTTTTACTGGTAAAAATAGCCAAATAAGTGGACCATCCCTTTCAACATCACGATTAAAAAGTTTGCACCTTATTGGTGGATCTTTATCATACTTTCACCATTTTGTCATCTTACTGGCAACAGTTTTTATGTACTTTGCGCCATCAACTCGACTTTTTTCACATTAGCTGTAATGAAAACTCTTTAACTGTTAACAAAAAAAAAAAGGTTGTGACGGCGAGAGGCAGTTGGTTGGAGAAATAGAAATGTGCCCGTTATTTAACATATGGTAGGCATTCCACTTAATGGCTTTTGAGGACCGAACCTAATTGAGTGTGCAAAGCGGTTCATTTATCATCAGACAATTATCAAAATGGATTGATCTCATTTCCCCTCGTGGCTTTGGCCTGAAGCGATTCGTCTCAAAGTCGTCACACATCAATTGTATTGATACAAAGAGCCGTATGACTCATTTCTTTGAAATCATGTCTGTCTTTTAGGAAAAGAGCCAACATGTTCAGAGGGATATGTTTATCCATTGTAATAGTCGTCAGTCTTTCTCATTTTGCTCACTCTTTGCTTTTTTGCGCTGTTAAGTGTAATTGCACATCCGCGGCACCAGGTGGTGCTGTGGCGCTCTCATTGTCAAAGTCTGCAGGGGTGAGGAAATGTTTAATTGTCATCATTGTCAACATTTTTTTGACAATATTAGGCGTATTCTTACTTACAAGAATTACGGTAACAGGATGAGCTAGAGGGCTCACGTCTTTTGGTTGTTAGCATCTCGTGTTAGCTGAGATTGTTACGTCATCAATAAAAGAAGCGAGCGGACTGAACCAAAGTCCAAAGTCCATCCTTGTTCACACAAGGTTTATGACATTAATCCGTTCTGGAGTTGGTAGCGTAAGGCGAAATCGTCATAAGGCAGACAATAGAAATTAGCCAATGCGTGCTAAAGCCCAGGTAACTCCCTTTAACATCACTAGCAATCTTGTGACCCATGGCTAACCAATTCAAGTTTCGATTAAGCACTTAAATGCACAATAAATATAATATCATAAGCACTCGCATGAGATCAAGTCTTTAGCATATCGGCATCATAGTGACGCCGTGACGCCGACCAATAACAAACCAGCATCTTAGCGACGCTGACCAATAGCGGACGAGCCTCTCAGAGAAGCCTTGACAGCGACCAATAGCAGACCAGCATCTTAGTGACTTATGTAGTGACCCATATAGTGACATGTGAGCGTGGTGCGACGCGCACAGTCATACGCATGCACCCTGACCGCCAAATTTGAATTTTTTTGTAGAGAAATTATTGTCTAATTTTGGACCACATAAAACCATTATAATGACAATTTTTTAGATGGATTTTAATAGTATTCATGACATTGATTTTCCTGCCATTTTTGCAACATTCCGTTGAGCAGCAGCAAACAGAAAATTCTTTGTTGACTTGTGTTTCACCTCAAGACAGTAGGTGGCAGTAGAGAACCAGTTAATGGCTATGTCTTCAAGTGTCATCACTTTTTTTTTTTTTTGTAGGTGTTAATAGATTTAATCTACATATGTATAGATAGAACTGATGCCACTAAACAGTTTGAGTGATTGAGGGAAAAAAAGTATCTATAAACAACTTTAATTATTACCCTTCTGTCACATAAGTAGCTTTGGTTAGTGGAAGTGCTTCCTTTTTGCCTTTTTATCATTTTATTTTCAACTTTTGGCGAATTGCACAGCCACAAATGTTTGAGTTGAATAGATGCTTCAGTCTGGTCCATAGCGGTGAGTCATAAGTCAAAACGGCGTCTTAATAATGTCCTTGGCAGTCAAGTTTGGGGGAAAGAAAAAGTAGAATTTTTTTTTTTTTTTTTTGAAGCCTATATTTTTATTGAATTTCCAGTGAAATGTCAACGACTGCAGCTCTATTCATGTGGCTCTATTGAGTGAGATCAGCCTTGACAGAGAACCCACAAGTGAAAGCCAGGTGGGTGTTTGACATTGAAATAGACTGTACACCCCGTTGAAAAAAAAAAATACTCTTTGACTTGCTTGGGCACACCGCTTTGATAATCGACAAGGACGTTTCTTTTTGCAGCGGGGAAATGAAATGGGTTTCGCGGAATCTAATCTAAAGCTGTTGGCACCGAGTCGGTAAGTTAAACTCCTTCCTTCTTACCTAAATCGCGGATGGGGAACTCAATAGAAGGGGAAGTATGGAATGATGTTTTTTTTTTTTTTTATTGTGAACGCTTATTTTGGGGCTTTGTATAACAGTTATATGTACAGTATATCTCGTACTGTAAGACGCACCTAAAAGCCTTCGATTTTCTCAAAAGACGACTGAATAGTAATTAGAATCCGATTCGCCTTATACAGAGAAAATACAATAATTTAAATTGTAAATTCTTCAATTTTTACCTCTGCGTTTCAGTTATGAATGTATGTTACAATTCAAATGTTTATAAGGCACACCGAAAAGCTTTCTATTTTTTTCTATTCTCAGACCGCTTTACAATCCGATGCACCTTATACGGCACGTTAACAGCAAGTTTTCATTTTGAGGGGATAAAAAAAATAAAATCACCTCGTAAATTCTTCAATTTTTACCTCTGCGTTTCAGTTATAAATATAGTTTTTACATTTACAGTTTTTATAACACCCTGTTTGAAATTTTGTTACCGCGTCTACTCTAAAATGATGCAATTTGTATGGAGACAAGATGCAAAAACTGCAGGTTTTAGTAAAAGAAAGCGTTATATTATCAAATAAATCCAGAAACTGCCTTTAATTCAACAAAACAATATATTTTAAGGTTTTGGTTGCAATTTGATGAGAAAAACGTTTAATATATAATTGAATCATAATTATATTCTTTTAAACTATGAATTTGTCTTGGCATTGATCTAAAACCAGGCGATGAACTTGAGTCCTGGAGGGCCGGTATCCTGCTTGTTTTGCGGTTTTCTCCCCCCAAAACACCTGATTTGAATGATTTGCTTATTAGCAAATCCTAATCATTTGAATCAGGTGTGTTTCAGAAAGAAGGTTTGAAAAACATGCAGGATACCGGCCCTCCAGGACTGGACTTTGACACCTATGATATAAACAGTCTTTTAATGTAACCAAGAGGTATTTTTTAAAATATATAACAGCTGTTTATTCATCTTGGGAGTGAACACAGTTGTGATTGGTGTTTTATGTTCTATTAACAAAGTCTGACTGACGTATTAGTTTTGTTGACATTCCATTTAGCGCAGCTCCATCTAGTGGATGCATAACGTAACCCCAGCCACTACTGTAGTTTTTATTCTATGCACCTTATAATGTGGTGCGCCCGATATATGAAAACAGCTTTAAAATAGGCCATTCATTGAAGGTGCAACTTAATAATTTGTTGCAGTTTAGATTGCGGAAAACGTGGTACCGTATTTTCCACCCTATAAGCTACAACTTTTTTCTCATGATTTGAGCCCTGCGGCTTATAGTCCAGTGCAGCTTAACCCGACAACAAATTTGGGCTTTTTTGTAGTTGTTTTGCTCAATTTTTGCTGCTGTGTTTTATATACCGACGTGATTATTCCCCCCAAAAATATACCATACTGCAGTTTTAGACTCACGTGGTAGGCTATATGAACATATCGATTCCAAACTCCTGCTTTAAATCCAAAACTCAACTGAACTTTATTAAAACTTAAGAGCTTCCTGCATATTGACATTTTGCATTCAGGAGGGTGCTAAAGTTTTATTTTCTTGGAGACGAACATTAAAACAGTCTCCGCTCTCCGCTGACTAATTTGCAGGCACCGGGATGCGCAAATTGGAATCTTACGATGGCAGCGTGCCGTGCATGATGTCACTAGCGTTTGCTACGTGTTCCATCACTCTGCTTGGTGGAAATATGTTTGTTGGCAAGTAGCACATGAATGAATAGTCCGATTTCTTGGTTCATTTTACTTTGATTGGCTCGCATTAGCATTGTTTACATTTTAAATAATCATGAAATAATTAGTAAAACGTACTGTGTCTGTATATTACAATTTATTATGGAATATAATACACTGTTCTGATATTAAAAAAATATGACATCTTATATATGATTTTTGATTTTTGTTGTAATGCTAATGTTGATGGTAGTGAACATAATGCAGTGACTAGTAGTGCTGTCAAGAGATTAAAAATGGAAAGGTTTAGATCTGTGATTGATTAATTTTTATTTTAATATCACCAAAAATGTTCTGAGAAAAACACTCAGTTGGATTGTGTTATTGTGACATATGGAAAGACTTACATGCAACAAAAAAAGTGGTTTAATTCATTTATTTTCTTTCCCAGAATTTAACATTAATATTTGTTGCTGTATTTAAGCCTAGGCCCAAAAGTGCTTCCCTCGCCAAAAGTGCAGAAGGAGATTTTTTTTTTTTGTCATTTGCCAAATAATTAGAAATTCACCTTAAAATAAAACAGCAGCCATCTCGTCTGCTCAAAATTGGGGTGTTGCCCAGTTTAGTTGTGGCAAAGTTGTGGCTTGTTATATTAGCATCTTTGTTGCTATCATTAGATGTGGCTAGGTGCTTTACATTGATGTGTTCATCTAAAGTTGTGGGAAGCAAGCTTCTTCTTTAAAAGAATGTACATCACTGTTGCCATCCCAGCATGTTTTTAAATTTACTCACAACAACTCTGACATGCTCTTCCATTTTCACGGCTTCCGTCTGCCCCTGAACTTGCCCTCCCACCTTCAAGAGGAGCCTATCAGGTTAGGCCAAACCAAATGACAGCCAATCAATGATCGCTTCATGGTGTGCTTTTCAACCACCAACAATCCAAGCACTGAATTCAGCGCCTTACAGCTACCCCCAGCAACATTCCATAAACTACTAAAAACGGCCTTTGACGTCACCATTGCCAATTAAGATGCGCAAAGCACAGTTGAAGCAATCAGGTCCCTCAAATCCCTCTTGACAAAATAAACACAGTTGATCCCCCCTCGGAAAATTAAGGAATGCAATTCAAGTTAAAATGGTGGCAATTGTCATTGTACAGCAGCGGCAGGGCGGATCTTCCATTATGTGTTGGCAGCAGAGCAGGTGATAAGCAGAGCTTGATTTTTCTTTTTTTTTTTCTTCCCCCACACGTGCCGTTTCAAATTGAAGCCAAAGGGTTCAACCCATCAGGTCGCAGAATCTTGTCCGGATGTCTTTTAGTTCCTTTCATTTGAAATCTTTGTGGGATTTCATTCTGATGGTGCTTATAGAAAAAACTGGATTGTATTGTATTGTATTGTATGTACGGGCCTCTCACCGCATGACTGCCGCGCCCCCTTCATGACATCGTACTAAAAGCCAATCGGCCGCAAAACAATAACAAAAACATCTGCGTAAAATTGTATGTGCAACTGTGAGTCTATATTGTCAAGAATATTGAAGCGATGGCCTCTCCGTCATTGTGGAAATTACCATATTTTCTGCACTATAAGGCGCACCGGATTATAAGGCGCAACCTCAATTAATGACATTTTTTCAACTTTTTCCATGTATAAGACGCACCACATTATAAGGCGCACCATCAATTAATGACATATTTTCAAACTTTTTCAATCACAATATATTAATACTCAAAGTAATAACAATAATAACTCAAATACTAACTCTCAATAGCATAATAACTCAATGTCAATACGAGCAACCTTGTGGAACTGTAAACACACAAAACAAACAGGTAAATCTTACTTTATCACTTCAGTCACCATCTATGAATCCCAAGCTTAATATTGATTCATATATAAGGCGCACCTGATTATAAGGCGCACCATCAGCTTTTTAAAAAAAAAAATTAAGGCTTTTAGGTGCGCCTTATAGTGCGGAAAATACGGTACTCCAGATTTTGTTGATAATTTGACGGCAAATCCGGTCTTGTACGGGCCAAGGTTAACCGTTTAATCCTCCCTGAAATGATGACGAGCACAAATGCCTGCCGGTTGTCTGGCCTTGCGCTACCCAACACACATTTTCACCACTTTGTCATGTTCAACGGGGGAAAAAAAAATCACCGTTGTAAAACCGGAAATAAAAATAGACAGGGCTGCTCGGATAATGTGGTTGTGTTTCGACGCTGCACGGGAGGTACAAAGGTGGTGAAGAGGCGGTACGGCGGCCTTCCTCCTCACTCTGCCGTCATTGTGTCCCTCGCAAACACTTCTTTTATCTGCTCGCCCTGTTTTTGAGAGTTTCGAACAAGCAAAAAAGTTTTAGAAATGGCTCAAGGAAGGAAAATACCACTTTGGTGGCGTTCAACCCTCGTGTGGTATTTTGTCCGGAAAGCATTGAAAAAGTCACTCGGGAGCTTAAATTTCCCCCTAAAAGGTGAAAACGTGTCAAGTTTAAATATGACACGACCACTTAATAATCACATTAGCAGGAGTGTGCCATCACTTGGCTAAAATACTGCGAGAATGATGTGAAGAAAATGACCCAAAATTGGTCAAAATACTGTACAAGGGCTACAATCCTTTCATCTTTACACCAAAGGCATTTTAAAGCATTTAAAGAAGACATTGGGGAGCTGAAATTTCACTCCAATGGTGATATAATGTCAAAGTTCATTATGGCACATCACGCTAGCAGGAGTGTGCTACCACTTGACTAAAATACTTTGGGAATGACGTGGAAGACAATGACCCAAAATGCTCAAAATACTGCACAAGGGTGAATTTTTGTAACATGTTTAAAAGCTCCAAAAAGATGAATTTCCATTTGATGTAAATGTGGCACGCAGGGTTATGGATGTTCCTTATCCAGTCGTGTTGTCATTTTTTCATTGCAGAAAACCCCGCTTCACACAGATAGGATGTGGGAAATCTCAAACATACATTCAAGGCCGTCATCATTTGCCATCAAAAAGTAGCGCTTAAACTCCTCATCGCGATAAATCATTATGTCAAGCACAGTAATTCTGTAATCGTAAGTCACCCCCCCTAATTTGGGCATCAAATTCTGATATTATAGTACTGTACACGGTACTATGGTACCGTGCATAAGACGCACCAACACTTTAAAAGTACTGTAAAAACCATGGCATAAAGAATAACTGAGTTTGAACAAGGATGGACTCGGACGCTGGTTCAGTCTGTTCACTTCTTTATTGAAAATAATTCACAATAACAACCTCAGCTAACATGAACTGCAATTAGCTAAAACAGGCACTTGTTGCTAAGAGCAAACTAACGTCCAAACTCTTGCACATCCTGTTATTGTAATCATTGTAGGTAAGAATACGGCAGATATACAAATGCACATCTGTGTGTCAAAACTCAAATTCAAAATCCTCTTCTCCTATCTTTTCACTGGGCCTTTTTTGGTGAAATTTTGGCGAATCTGGTCAGTTTTCAAAATAAAATGTCTCTCAGACTTAGATCATATATAAAATGGATGCGGTCTAGGTGGCCCGGTATCTGTTGATCCATGGACCGGTATCGGGTCACGACCGTTGGTTGAGGACCCCCGGTTTAGTGTACAGGCTTGATTTCGTCCAATCCGAATGAGGCAAAGCACAGTGGAAAATGGATGGATGGATTTCGAAGGAACGTATGCGCTTCCAAGTTTACTTTTACCAGCAAGGAAACTTTTTGACACGGTCTACAGATACGGTTTGCAGATGGTGAGGTTGTCAGTTGTTGTCTTCAGCACATTGTTAAAAATAGGCCACGTGCACGCCGACACACACACACACACACACACACACATGGACGCGCACACATGCTCAGATGCACCCCTGACCCTTGTCGCCATGAGAACAACAGCAGGTGCTTTCAGGCTGACAGATTGTGATGGATGGATTTTGAAAGGATGAGAGATGGATGAAAAGAGGAAACAAAAGTTTAACTCGCTTTGTAACTTTAAATTAAAAGAAAAAGAAAGGAAGGACAGACGGCCTGACACCCCAAATCGAAGCCATGGAACGCGAAGGAAAACTGCTAGGTTGAAGTAGACAGAATGTTTTTTAATCTGCAATATTATTACAGGTGTCACGTTCACAGCTTACTTGTGATCATTTAATCAGTCATCGTCAAAACATCTTTTTAATTGTGTTTGTCTGATTTTTGCGCTAACTAGGGGGGTTTTCTTCCTTATGTTGATGCTCTGCATGGTTTGGCGAAAAAAAATGCTTGGTTCAGATCGATTACGTAGACGGTATATTAAGCAACGCATTTGAATTGCAGTCGTCGTTTTTTTCTTTACGAAAAAAGTCGCGTCTACGTGAAACCGCATAGTGCCGTTTCAAATTCGTGTAAAAGCATGTAATGTCGCAAATTCTGTCCAATCAGAAAGAACTTCCGCCTCTGTTTCCAATCAGAAAGAACTTTGGCTACGGACGTATCCGCGTCTTCGGCGGGAAAGAGAGTAGCGACATGATTGGGCAAATGGATTGGGCAAATCTCCACTTTGGCCGGAGGTTTTGAAACATTCGATTTTGATGGAAAAAAAAAAAGCCCGGTCACAAAATGGAGACATTTACTGCCCGTTAGCAAGAATCCCGGACATATAGACAAGGCCTAAACATAATGCGAGACAGCCAATAAATTTCAGGAAGGACAAAAAAATGAGACGGAAATATAGTGCGGCCTTTCAGATTAAAAGCACACGTTTTCAATGTAAGATATAACAGAAAATTAAAAAATAAAGCGATTGAAGAATGCGTAACACAAGATAAACGTCATCTTAATGGCTCTGCTCGTGAACGACATTGGACTCAAACTTTGGGTTTGTCTGCTAATTCTTTCCTTAAGACGGTAACAATCTTGGCTAACACAAACACTGCACTAAGATTAACAATAAGATGCTAGTTTGCTATTGGTCGGTGTCACCAAGATGTCAATATGCTGAAGACTTGATATATATATATATATATATATATATATATATATATATATATATATATATATATATATATATATATATATATATATATATATGCTGGTATCGTATTTATTGTGCATTTTTAGTCCTAAATTAAAAGTTGAAATGGTTAGCCAAGATTGCTACTGATGTTAAACGGTATAGTAAGGAGATGACACAGTTTGTAAACAGTGCAAAAAATTACGCCAATGCTAACATGAGCCGTGTGGATTTTGTTAAACTCGTTCAGTCTTAAAAGTGCTTCTCATTTTGATTTTGACTTTTACATGCTAGCTTTTGTATTTTCTTACGGTCTCCTCAATAAAAAGAATACTTTGAGAACTGGAAAATTTACCCCAAGTATTAGTGTACATTCTAAATACCAAAACCGTGTCCCATCTCGTTTTCTTGGACTCAATTCCATGAGATTTCTCGTCTTGTAGAATTTGTGTCTTATCCCATCCCTAATATAAACAAAACCACAAAATTCTTGTCGGTATGTAATCATCCATATAAAAAGTCTGCTTAATCCGTGTTTCATCAAACAAAAAGGGTGATTTATTAAAATACTCTTTTGTTTTCCCCAATCCCCTCTTTTTATATCCTGCCTGATAAACGGGGCAGCGTGATGAAACGTTACATGTACTAATGATGTCATTGATGGATGAGAATTGGGGGGGGGGGGGGGGGGGTGCTTGGGAGATATGCGAGGAGGAGAGATCAGGCGGCGAGATGCAGGCGCACGGGCGCGCTGCCACCTATAACCGGTGACGGATGAGAGCGCCTCTCGTAACACGCCGCAAACATCGCAGCCTGCTCGGACTGTCATTTGGATGGCTCCCTTTAGGCCAGACAAGTGACTTTTAATATGCGCTGGAGATTTGGCCTAATTCACTTGACATTTTCCAAACGCCTTGTTAATTCTGAAACGTCTCCCGTGAATCTCGAAAGACACAATCCTGAGTCGCCAATTTAATTTAAAATATTTAGCGCATGGAAATGACCTTTGGAATACGTTTGGGAATACATTAAGATGAGATCATTATGATTTCGGTGTTTACGTTTTTAGGCTGATTTTGTTTGTTGGTGTGCTGTGATTGTTTTCTAACTGCATACTATAAAGTTTGGAAATGAAGCTTCATGAAGCACTCGTGATATTTTTGGACTCCTCTAGATGGTGCTCTTGGTATACAGATAAATGCTACTCCAGTGGAAATGGATTGAATTTCTTCTGTCTCTTGTATGCAAGAGTGCCCTCTAGAGGTGTGAAGAAGTATCACAAGTGCTTCATGAAACTTCATTAGGCCACCGGTACAGCATAATATTAACTATTTATATATTTATTCACTATTTATTTATTTTATTGTTCTATTAAATAAATATAAATCTCCCAAGTGAAGTCCTTAACTTTGACAGCCTTAATATATACATTATACATCCATATACATCCATTCATCCATTTTGTAAAGACGCTTATCCTCGCAAGGGTCGCAGGCTTGCTAGGGTACATCCTGAAATGGTTCCCAGCCAATTGCAAGGCACACAGAGACGAACAAGCACCCAATCACACCTATGGACAATTTAATATGTCCAATTCATTCTTCATTTCTTCCCTGATCCCTTTCAGCTGTAGTACAGTTCTCACCTGACTGTCCAAAAAGACGTGGGCACTCCTACAAGATACGTGATTAGCTCATATATATATATATATATATATATATATATATATATATATATATATATATATATATATATACATACGTTTCCACTCGCCTCATTCGCAGTCTGTAATTGATTAGCAAGCAAGCCAAGGTGTCGTCCGCCTTTTAGCTCAAGCCAGCCAGGATAGACTCCAGAAGTAAACTGGATTTATGGCTCTTCATAAAAGTAGAATGTCATTTCCACGAAGGTTACGGACATTTGCATCTAACACCAAGAAGCCTCCTCTGCTTCGTTCTTTCTGATATTTCGCTGACACGATGTTTAACATCTCCTCAGTATAACAATTGGGATACGGTATCATCCTCTGCAGCAATATCATTGAGAGGAGACTTGGCAGAAACACTTCTCATTGTGATTTACAATGTGCGCAAAATTGGAATCTGGCTGCTGCTTATGTATATTGCTGGCTAATGTGATATTTTATTACATTAGAAAGCAATAAAAGAGGATGAAAAGTGTCTCTATATCGGAAACATGTATGCGAAAAAGTATTGCTTTTCTCCGTCGGAGCTTCATCTGGGTATCCGTGAACCTAAGTGGAAGAAATTAAATACGGGATATCCAGTAGAATTTCGGGAACTTTAGAAGGCACGGGCTTTGACGTTAAATATGGAAAATATGGAAAATAATGCCCTGGAAAGAGAAAACGAGTAGTAGGTAGTAGGTAGAGTAGGTAGAAGTTCACCAACGGCTCTTCACCAAGCCAATGTTTGCCGCTTCGGTTTCTCCATTAACTTCCGTTTTCTATTGATAGGTGACAAAAATGTATCCGTTTTTTGTTTTCTCCTGCCAAATCTGTCCTCTATCAGTTGGTGGATCCAAAGTGTAGTCCACATTTCACCTGATGTCAGCCGGGACTGAGCCCGGCTCCCCTTCGACTCTGAACAGGATAAGCGTTATAGAAAACGGATGAGCGGCTTTATAATAGCCTTTCTGAAATAAAATCCCACTGCTGTCAGGAACACACTCTAAGCGGTGTGCATTTTGGCAGTAATTAATTGCGCATACCTGCAAGCAAAAAAAAAAAAAAGGACTGTAGAGGATTATCAGGTTTGTGTACAGCAATTAAGATGGAATTAAATTTGTAGTTTGTTTTTTGCTGGTGTATACCTCATGTAATCTGTTCGTATAGATACTGCCCACAGACAAACCAGTTATTTGAGGTAATGCTTCTTTGAAAGTGTGATTATTTCATATTTTACAAGATTTAAAATATATATTTTCACACAATCATTGACTTAATTTGAGGCTTTATGGAGCTTTTTTTTTTTACTCAGATTTACTCGAGACCTGAGCAACATAGTATTATTATTATTGTTATTATTATTATTATTATTATTATTATTGTGTAATTGTGATAATAATTTAAAACATTATCATTATTGTTAATAATGTTTGGTTCATCGATGGTCTTTTATTCAGTGTGGATTTGAAATGTCTGACTGCATTTGAATGCACCATACGTCTGGTCAAGCAAATCAGAATGCAACCAGTGCTCCGAGGAAAAACTTCAAAATAAAAGCCTCATAAGGGGATTGCATTGACTTCCATATGTGATGTTCAGCTCGGTTAGCGCGTCCGCCTCGCAGTTCAGGGACCCGAGTTCAAATCCACCTCGCTCTGGCCTTCCTGTGTGGAGTTTGCATGTTCTCCCCGAGCCCTTGCGGATTCTGCCCGGGCACTCCGGCTTCCTCCCACATTCCAAAAACATGCATGGTACATCTTTTGGACACTTTAAATTGTCCTTAGTTGCGATTGGGTGCGCGAATGGTCGATTGTCTCTGCGTGGCTGGCAAATTGGCCGAAACGTGGCGATTGTTCCGTACGGATCACGGATTGAGTCTCACAAAACCTGGCGCTCTTGAAAACAAATGAAATGTTATTGAAAAACCATCAGCAGCGTCAGCAGGCGCTTGATTCCCAGTTAAGCGAATCCATGAGTTTACATAAGGCGCAAAGTTCACAGTTACACATCAAACGGCAACGCTTATTTAGAGCCTTGTGCTGTATAAGACAGTGTCCTCAAATGACAATTCAGTAGTTCTCCTGAAGAAATGGGTTTTAAGCCCGCCTCCCGTTTTTTAAGAATTGTCAATTTAGTCTCATTTGATGGAATCTGTTTTTGCGGAATCCTGAAACTACCACAGCCATGGGCCCAAAATGTTCGCAGTGTGTGTCCTCAATATGCCACCTGAGAAAAATGTCTCGTGATGCATCGTCTGCATCGACCAACCGGTTTTGCCCTGGTTCGGAATTGCTTTTGAAAGCTTCTGCTGATACGACCCCTCTCGCTGTCTGTGTCGCCTTGCCTTGAGTTGCTTGTGCAAAATGACATTCCTCGGTTCTACCTAGAGTGTGTTAGACTTGCCGTCATGCTTTTTAGAGTGTTCCCTCTTCTGGAACTCCTTCTGCAGTCAAAATTAAAATAAACCTATCTATCCATATTTACATCAAAATGAAGCTTTGCCGTACAGCGCACGTGGGTGGAAAATTACCCGATTTGAACAGGCTTTTTTGTTTATTGTTTGCATATTTTAGTAATATCATTATGACAGGTGTTAGGTTCAAGTAACCTAGAACATTTAATAAGCAACAACCAGAGGGAAGACAACAAACTTTCTCGCGAGGAGAGCAGACAGGAACCTTGCGAAAGCTCCTTCCAGTCTGGTTACAAATTCTATGATCCAAAAGAGGACACGTTTGAAGGGTTCTAAAGTTTAATAAGTCAAACACTGATGGTATGGTTTAAGTTTTATTTTTAATCAAGCCGAAAATGCTTTGCACTGGTTAAGGGGTACCTGGATAAAAACATTTTACAAGGTGTACATCACTGTAAAAAAGATTGAGAACCACAGACATAAATAACCATAGCTATGTACATTGTAAATGTTTTAAAGGCTAAAATGTGTCAGTTCTGCTACCAAATGCACACAGTTAATTCCCCAAATATAAGACACACCCATGTATAGGACGCACCCTTAAATTTGGGGTCAATTTCTGGAATTTTCTTTGTTACCGTTTATAAGACAAACTAACACCATGACAACAATGTCAAAATTATAGCAAAACAGAAGAAATCTCATCTTCCTAAACTCTTCTTAGTTTCTGGTTTTACATCTGCAAGTTATATGTTTGTTGCGTGTTAAGTGTGTTTCAGATTTCCCACACTTGCCACTCAGTAAACGCCTCAACATTGTAACGCTGATGCAGTTAGTAATATCACCTGCGTGTGACCAAGGGTGGACTCGGACGGTGGTTCGGTCTGCTCGCTTCTTTTATTGAAAATAATGCAGTTAACAAGCTCAGCTAACACAAGCCAACTGCCAAACAGCAAAATACAGCCAAGTTGCGAAATACGTGGACTGTCCCTTTAAGTTATGAATGTTCAGTTTACATTCAAAGTGATTTTAAATCGGTATTCATTGTATCTGTGTGAATATTTTCCAGAGTTTTTTTTTCCTAAATTAATTAATTAACTTTAAATATATGTGTTTTTTTCGAGGATTAAAATCGGAAGTGTAGAATTAAAAAAAAAAAAATATATATATATATATATATATATATATATATATATATAATTTTATTTTTTTTCACCTTATTGCCTATCTTTATCATGAATTATTACGAATTATTTGTACGTCATGATTTAGACAAATGGTTTGAACAGGATGCCTTAAACCGACAAAGTGTTGAGTTGGTGTCAACTAGATTAGCTGTAATATGTGTCCCTAAAATCAATATTGGGCAAATTGTTCTTCTATTGTATCCGTAATTACCTTTGCAAACATGTGACATCAACTAATGATATTTTTGAGGTCCTGTGATAACATGTCACCCAGATAAAATCACCAATCAATAGAGCAGAACACAAAGACACGGTAATGAGGGCGCACATGGATGTAGCATCATTTAGCTTGATGCTGTTTTCGTTTATTGAACCCTCCCCAAAACCGAATCCAAATAATATCGATTCCAAACATCTAAGTCCAAAGCTATCTGTCCTTATAATTACAACGAGTGGAATTTAAAGCATTTATCTGTGATTTCACAGCAGGCACCGCTCTATCAAATTAATAAATACCGTAAAAAAAAAATCAGTGCAAAAAGATAAATATATAGGACATGGTCCGTGGTTCCATGTCCTTTGCCGGTACCTGTTTACCGGCCATGTCGGCTCCTCTCAGTTGTAGCCAGCTACGTCAATATTTAGTTTAGTTCTCAGCATGCATGAACGCTTCCGTGTCCGCATTGAATGATGACGGGAATTTACTACGGGAAACCTAATGTATTAGTCACATCAAGTGGGTGATGAGATTTGACCCATGTTACTCATGAGGCCAGAGCAGTAGCATGTTATTTCTCCCAGTCAATAACTATAAAAAATATAATAACATTGAACAACACACCGGCAAAACGGTAGCCTGCTTTCTGTTGTTGTTGTTTTAAGTCAATTTTATCTTCAACAATGCCAAATTTGTAAGTATAATCATAACAGTAATATTTGGAGATCTAGGGGAAAAAGTCAAGCAACTCAGGTAGTCAACATTAAAAATAAGTCGACTGATAATATCCACCTCAATGCTCCGCCAGAACCACTGTTTTATACTCAAACCTTTCCTAAAGACACTCACAGTGTTGCATTGACGGCACGGGAAACAGACAACCCCAAAAACGGAGGATTTCAAAGGTTTTGGATCAGTTACGATAAAAAGAAAATACCTGTATGCAAAGACCGGCTCTATTTTTTGTGTTGATGTACTACCTAGTGGCCAAATTACAATTAGAGGAAGGGAAGGAAGGAAGGAAGGAAGGAAGGAAAGAAAAAAGAAAGAGCAAGAAAGCAAGGAATGAAAAAGAATGAAAGAAATCAAGTGAGGAAGGAAAGGAAGTAAAAAGAAAGAGGGAGGTAGGAACAGAGAGAAAGAATTAAGAAATAAAGAAAGCAACATATAAAAAGAGGAGGGAAGAAAGGAAAGAAAGAAAAATAGACAAAAAGAAAGAAACAGGAATGAAGGAAGGAAAGAAACAAAAATTAAAGAGCAAGAATGCAAGGAATGCAAAAGAACGAAAGAAATAAAGTGAGGAAGTATGGTATGCAAAAGAATGAAGAACTAAGGAAAGAGGAAGGAAGGGAAGTATAAAGAAAGCGAGGTAGGAACAGAGGGAAAGAAGTAAGAAATAAAGAAAGCAATAAATGAAAAGAGGAAGGAAGAAATGAAGGAAAGAAAAATAGACAAAAAGAAAGAAACAGGAAAGAAGGAAAAGAAAGAAAGAAAGAAAAAGAAAGAAAGACATGGAGGAAGAAAGAAAGAGACATAAAGAAAAAGAAAGAAAGAAGGAAGGAATGGAAAGAAAGAAAGACATGGAGAAAGAAAGAAAGACAGACATAAAGAAAAAGAAAGAAGGAAGGAATGGAAAGAAAGAAAGAAGAAAGAAAGAGGAAGGAAGGAAAAAGAAAGAGGGAGCTAGGAACAGAGGGAAAGAATTAAGAAATAAAGAAAGCAATAAACAAAAAGAGGAAGAAAGAAAGGAAAGAAAGAAAAATAGACAAAAAGAAAGAAAAAGGAAGGATGAAAAGTAGAGAAGGAAGGAAGGGAAAGAAAGGAAGACAGAAAGAAAGAAAAGACAGACATGAAGAAAGAAAGAAAGAAAGAAAAGACAGACATGTAGGTAAAAAGAAAGAAAGAAGGATCCAGATGAGCCGGCCCAAGCCCACCCCCCCCCCCCCCCCCCCGCCATACCCAGTGTCACTACAGTAGTCTTTTCACGTCACACGGATGGAGGTGAAGCCCTTTTTTTTACGAGGTATCATTTATGATCGGACTTAACGTAACTGCCCAACAGGCCAACGCAATTATCATCTAGACCGAAAGGCGAGCCGCACACTGACGACGTCAAAAGAAATACTACTCTCTCGTTACAACAAAATCTAATTCCACCTCCATGTTTTGAAAAGTTCATCGAGTGCCATATATCAGCTTAGGTAAATACGCTTAAGCCCAATTAAATTCTCCGAGCCCGATATCCCGTCATACGTATTACTACTTAACATTCATCGTCGGAAGCAAACACCTTCTTGCGTTGGGCCCGTAAATCTGCGAAAGTGCGCGGCGGGGTTTATTTTAAAGCCGTGATTGGCAGGTGATCTCAGCGGTGGTTGTGGGTGACGGTGTTTATGCATGCATACCTTGTATCCGTCTTTGTGTGTGTGTGTACAAATAAAAAAAAGATACAAAGAAAACAGTAGGTAGGAATCACAAAGGCAGAAAAAAAACATGCATTGCTGAGCACTATATCCAGCTAGCTGACCCATCGCAGTGATGTCATTTCCCCCAGGCGGTTCCTTGCCAACTGTCCGCACACAGATTCCACTTCAGTGGGACGGCGTCCTTTTTAAGTTTGTGATCAATGAAAAAGTTTCTTCGCGGGACATTCATCAATAATTCAACTCTTGTCACGTATGATTCATTCCCTCGGGACTTACTGACCGCTGCGAGATTATCATTAAATCTATAGTCACACACTCCCACTCTTGTTGTTGATATTAATGGCCAATCACAATACACCACCGAGCAAACTACTTCTTTTTCAAGGAATCCTTTCATCCATAAGAGGTTGGGCCAGAGACCTTCGTAAGCCTTCCATCTTAATTCTTCATTTTACGAGGACGTGTCTGACAACTGAACGCTCCTTCTCAAAGTCTGCGGGAGTTGGAAAATGTTTCAATTGCTGCCAGCGTTCGTTTATAATCATATGTGAAATCGTTACGTCATTTGGAAAAAAAACAACAATACGGTTTTATTCCTTTTCCTACGTGTTCAAAATGTTAAGGATATTGGTGCCTGTTCAAGATCAATTTACTTCCATTATTATTGATTGATTTCATACTTTTTTCAGCATCAAACAGTCCCGTTGGTTGAGAATATTTCTAGTTTCGAGAGGGTTTGACTATTTTGTATAAACCCTGCAAAAAGTTGAAAGTTGATTTGTTAATGTTAAGAAAGGATACAATTCCCTCCCTTTTCATCCATGTGTATGTAGGCACCTAATTTTTTTTAGAAGTGAACAGTATTTATACTTTACATATTCATGACAAATATTATTGCAGTACACATATTTACTTCAATCTTAAATTATTAAACCTTGTACAGAAACTGTACTGTTGTCCCTTCCCGTTCCCATTTCCTTTGGCTGCGGTCTAATGGAGAGCCACGGTTATATTAGCCCTCCTGCCATCGATCAATGAGGGAAAGAGTTGTAGTCTACACACGTGCCAATCGCGTGTCTTGTAGGCGTGGCCGAGAGCTGCGCTTCCTCAAAGTCACACGCGCTTACAGGGAGACACGAATGTAGCACCTGCAAAGCATCACCGATTTCTTCTGCAATAAATTTGAATTTCAAGTGTAATCTCTAACTGTTATCATGTTTGGTCAGGTACAGGCTTCATCTTAGTTAGACTTCCGGGTGCCGATAATATAACAGCGGCTCTCCGGGAGACTACAACGTATGGGAAGGGATAACAGTACAGTTAGTGTATAAGGTTTAATAATTTAAGATTTAAGGAACTATGTGCACTGCAGGGGTCGGACGTCTGAGAAATGCCTGTGTTAAATTCATTTATAACTCGTCTGTTTGCCATGCAGGAAACATTCACAGCGCGTCTCTCCGCAATATAGTTTATTTTTTAATCCACAATGTACTGAGGGCTGATAGGTGAGGCGCGAAGCAGCTAGGGATCACTGTGCGCATGCATTTTATAGACAGGGATGCAGGGACTGTGTATCATTCTCGTGAAAGTGTGAAGGAGATACATTGTTGCTTGACAATTGATGGAGAATTTACTTCTGACTTCCTTGGACTAATTAAACTGGGGCCCGAACAAATGTTCTGAAACTTTTCAAGGATGCAGGCTGGCTGTGTGCACACACAGACAGTGCGCTGCTAATGTGGGAGCGACACTGAGAAGAAGACGGTATTTGATTAAAGAAAGGGTTACTCTTGTGAGTCACCCACGAAAAAAATTATGCGCACCCCTGTTTATAGATAATGATGAATTTATAGTCACTGCAGCAAGTTGAGGGGGTGCTCTCTTTTTCTAGAATGGGGGGCTTTGCAAAAAATAATTGAGAAGCACCGAGCTGCTCGGATGGAACCCCCCACTGTTTTAAGGCGTGAAAATGAACCAGCCTCATAACGCCACCAATCTCCCCTCTGTCTAAATTCATCTGGGATCATTCAAGGTTACAATAAAAAGGCAGACATCATACTGTAAATACTGCGCCAATTTGAAGGCTTCTTCAAATGCAGCTCGCCATTGCCGCCCCCCCCTCCCCACCTCACATTTTTATGCTGCTAATAATCACCGTAGCTTGTCATGTCCCAATAGTCTGAAGACAGAAAAATATTTCAATCTGTCGAGACAGATAGAGTGGGTTTCAATTTGATGTTAGTGTTTATTTTTTCCCCTTCTCATTTAAGCATCTGTCAGCTGATATGCTTCCAACCATTCATTTTTGGTCCTGTTTATTCTCACCAGGCTGACGGGTGAGCTGGAGCTTATCCCATCAGGAATTGGGCGATCACCCTGAAACGGTAGCCGGCCAATTGCAAGGTACAAAGACAAACAGTCATTTGCAACACATCCGGAGTTCTGGGACATGTTGAGCTGTCAGTGAACCTAACACGCATAATTTGGGGTTGTGGGAGGAAGCCCGGGTACTTGGAGAAAACCCACATAATCACAGGGGGATCAAATTCTACACAAGATGTCCAACATGAAAGTTTTTGCACGGGAGCAGACAATGGAATCTCCCAAATTATTTATTCATGAAAGAACAAAAAGTCAAGCAAGCTGCGTGGGATTCCCATAATATTAAATGAACAAAAGCGAGTTCAAAGAAACTCAGGAAATAAACTCACAACTGAAGAAAACACAAAATGGATACTAAACAGTAGCAAACTGATGAGACGAACTCCAAGAATAGATTCAAGAGATTTATTGTCATATGGTGCATTCAAATGCACTCTGACATTCCAAATGAAAAAGAAATAAAAGTCAGATAAGCATTAACCGTCATAATAAAATGTCAAATTATTATTGTTTATTTGAAAAAATACCCTGGGTTTAAGCTATATATATATATATATATATATATATATATATATATATATATATATATATATATATATATATATATATATATAAAATATATATATATATATATATATATATAAAATATATATATATAATATATATATATATACCGAAGTGAAACGGAACCAAGTGTAACAGAGTAATATTTATATTTGCTGCTGTTCAACATCTTCCTCACGTTTTCTATGCGCCCACAGCCGAGCCTCCGCAGCGTACACATCGATATTTCTCTAATCAAAGACACAATTCACTTGATCCGGTCATGACTAAACATTGACGTGACCAAGATGAAGTGCACCGCTAACCCCCATGCCAACTCCGGGGTACACAACTTGCACACTATCTTTGGCTGATTGTGTGTTGATAGGCGATAGGATTCAAGTAGGAGTCTATTAGAGACGGAACTCAGCGGTCGGTCGCCCCAGTGGGTGGAAATGAGCTCATTAATAACTTCAACACTGCACTTTTGCCTCTAGTCTCTTCAGACGAATCCAGGAGGTCCACAAGTTGTCTCAAATTCCCACTTTATTCACACAATAGGTGGACAGAGATCACCTTAGTGACATAGACAGAGATCAAGATAGCTAAATACTGTAGATAGCGACCAAGCTAGCTTGATAGATAGCAATATAGCTAGCTGGAGCGACATATGGACAGACAGACAGACAGACAGATGGATAGATGGATAGATAGATAGATAGATAGATAGATAGATAGATAGACAATTCCCCTGCAAAATATAAGTGTTCATCAAATGGATGAAAACAGAATGATAAATTTTACTTTCAATACAAAAAAAGACCCCGGTGGTACCTTTGAGAAAGTATGAGTTTAGCTTACCACATCAATGCAAAGCACTCAGGTGCAAATTCAGCCACGGGGACACTAGGACACTAACGTAGCATTTGGGATTAGTCTAAAATGCAGCACAAGGTGAATCGTTAAAACTACGCCTGTTATTGTCTGTTAAAGTAAATAAATAACTGAAGCCAATTTTACGTTATTGTAGTTCCCCCATATTTTGATCGACCACATGACCACAATGTTCTAAATTTTAAAAAACGGTTGAGTGTTTTTCTCGGAATAGTTTTGAGGTATTAAAAAGATGAAATAGATCAATTAATGACTAATAATTGCGGAGCGTCAAAGCACCGCGGTTTTATCGAGTTCTCTTCAAGAGTTTTAGTCTGAATAGATTACACACCACCTTCCTAGAACAGGCTCACATATGCAATCTGGGCCAATAACGACACCTTTATCTCCAGGTAGGTCCCGCCTGACACAAACATCTCTAAGTGGGTGCAAAGAGGAATGTCTGCTGGCAGGGATGGTCAGGGTGCAACAAATAAGGGCTTGAAATTGGGTTCAGCCTGAAGACTATATTCAATGTGTTATTTTATGCACGGCGGTCTTTTGAGCCGCCGGGACTTTGACAGTTCTTCGCTGCATTCATACATACTTGCTTGGCTGTTTATATTTTTTGCGTACAGTATACGCTGGAAGGTACATTGCAACACACGGGCGGGCAAAAAGAGACAACTGGGTTGGAGAGAAAAGACAATCGGTGGGAGGCTGAGAATATAAGAAAGGGAGAGCTTTACCACGTGACCTTTAACATCCACTTTTACTGCTTCCGATTGCGCTCAAGGTCAACGTCATTTAACTGATGATATGCGTAACTGTGGTATTGTGTGCGTGAGAGGGAGATAAGATTCATGCACATTTTGAAGTTGTTCAAATGGTGCCTTAATAACATGGCTGTACCACGCTTCAGTCAAAATATATCAAGATTGAAGACATACATTAACCCCTGGGGGAAATTTTGACCCGACTCGGGCTTTTCGATGTTTTTAATGTGTGATTAAAAGCATACGAAAAAAATAGGAGGCTAAAATATTGCTTAGAACATAGGTGTCGAACTCCAGTCCTCGAGGGCCGGCATCCTGCATGTTTTCCGGTTTTCTTTCCCCAACACACCTGATTCAAATGATGAGCTCATTAGCAAGAATTGCAGGAGCTTCAAAATGATCCCAATCATTTGAATCAGGTGTTTTGGAGGGAAAAGGTTTGAAAACATGTAGGATACCGGCCCTCCAGGACTGGAGTTTGACACTTGTGGCTTAGAATGTCACATCGTTTTTCATTACGGCCAGCAGGGGGTGCTGCAGCTGCTGCATTTCCCGTTGTCTGTAGCTATACCAAACATGGCCGCCTCCGGAGAAGCCCCCCCCCTCCCCGTAATATAATTTAACGATAGCTAGACCTATGATCATATTTAAAACATATTGTTGGTCATTAAGAACACATTCATTAGCAAGTTTTTTAAATTTACAATCGTTTAATTTATTCCTTTTCAATTAAAAAAAAAAACACTCTAAATGTGACACATTGTCCCTTGAAGTACTTTAGCAATAAAGTAATTGATTACTTTAAGACCTAAGTCATTTAGTACCAGCCATTTTTAGATCCTCTTTTTGCCCAAAACAAAAACAACTACAAACGTAGAAACGCGTCTTTGGGAGTGAATGAGTTTCTGAATACATTTCGCTCATCCTCAGTGGCTCCAGAGAACTATGGGAGAGCTCAAGTAAGGAGGAAAGAGAGAGAGAGTGAGAAAAGGAGGGAGGAGGGTGAGGGATGCGAGTCACAGCGAGGGAGTCATGCATGTAGAGGAGCAGGCAAGCCAACTCATGTGATCCCAAGATTCCACCAGAGCGAGGAGGCACCGGCTCGCGACCGACGCCGGCGGACGCGCGTCCCTCCAAGCGGACGGCGGAGTGACGGGGGAGGACAGATGGACGAGGGCGAGCGGCGGCAGGCTGACATTGACTCATTCAATATTTGCCTCTTTAGTTAGATCATCTGAAGCCAGCGGCGCACTTGTTTCTATGGCGACGTCCTGCGGCTTGAGGAGGACCATGGGTGTAAACAAATCTTTCGGATTACTTTTGCTGACTCTCGCCGCACAAGGTATCAATATATTTGCATAGTTGTTTTGCGCATCCCTGCAAAACTTTGAAAATATTTTCAGCTGAAAGTGAAAATGAAAGTAGGGTGTGTGGAGGTGTTTCCAAATGGTGCCTTCATGTTTCCATGAATATCATGGAAATGCATTGTGATTTCTCATTGTTTTCAATGTGCGTTTTTTTGTTCGCCTTTCTTTGCTCTTTTGTATACAATTTCATTTGTTTCATACCCTCCTCCGCTGCTTTTCTTCCTGAATCAATTCGGACGAGGTGTAATTAACAATTATAAAACGAAATGATGCGTAATTTCCCCTGAGTTTCCATCGGATGAGGAGCAAGACCTCTGCTGCTTCGGTGACCTGCTAAAAAAAAATGTGCGCAAACAACCGCTCTGGAATATTTGCTGCTTGTGCACTATTGGCCTCGCAGAGCGCATTGATCAAATGAGGACAGAACTGGGTCCGGAAAAGCAGCCGCCTAACTAACCTGGACCAGTTTTGCTTGTGCGTCATACCACTGACTAAATCTACGTTACTTTACTGGAAGTGGAAAACTCGGTCTGATCATCTATTTAGCATAGCTTGAAATTGATTTGTTTTACAAGATGGAATAACATAGCTCGGTGCCAGCCACAGTTTGAGACAAAGACGGACAAAATATTCATTCAGAATTTAAAAATACACCTTATCCTTGGAGAAATAATAAATCTAAGATGAACTGGAGTTCCTAAATCAGTCCTTGTGCCGTATTTTGTCTAATCCAGTGGACCCCCGCCAAATTAATTAAAATGCGTATAAAACCCCAGGTAAAAACATCAAATTGTTGTATACATAATAATAACGTGTAACAAAACAGTATAGTAAGTACTACATGTATATAATTAAATAACATCATGAGTAAAAATATATAAAGGAAAAACGAAATGATATTTACCTTTGGAGTGACGTGACGCCTTCTTGATTATCTCCAGCTTCGTTTCCATACTAATCATCTCCGTCTACCTTTAACATCACTAGCAAGCTTCGTACCCGTGGCTAACAAATTAAAGTTTGAATTAAGCACTAAAATGCACAATAAACACGAGATCGAGTCTTTAGCATGTCGCTATCTTAGTGACACGGGGACGCCCACCAATAGCAGACCAGCATCTTGGTGACGCCGACCAATAGCAGACCAGCATCTTGGTGACGCCGACCAATAGCAGACCAGCATCTTGGTGACGCCGACCAATAGCAGAAGCAGGGACTTCTTGACGCCGACCAATAGCAGACCCGTACTTTAGTGATGCCGTAAGTCAACCAATAGCAGACCAGCATCTTAGTGACGTATCCGGCGACACATAGCACGCACACTGACCGCCAAGCTTGAATTTTGTAATTGTTCTTGATGCCGTAAGGCGGGAAAAATGCTGCAACAAGGAGACGAAAAAATGTCCCACTTTGTAGCGTGAAAAAACGTAAGCTGTGGATGTCGTAACCCGGGGATCCACTGCACTTTGATCATCACACCAAAGGCATCTCGCATCAGAAGGGAAAGCATTGAGAAAAGACGCTAGGGAGCTGAAATTTCACCCAAAGTGTGATGTAATAGAAAATGAAGTTTTCAGCCGGTTTTAGAATAACATTTTCTCGTCTACTGACCACCTGTTTTGTTTTGAATAAAAACCTTTTCACTTAACATGAGAACACTCTGTGTAACTAGAATGAGACGACCTTGACAGATCAGTGAGTTCAACAAAACAGACGTACGCCACGTATTCTCCAGTAAGAAATCATATTTGCGTTGTCCGATCTTTTTATAACAAATTTCCGAATGTGGGAAATGACAGGTCATGTCCTGCGCAAATGTACGTTAACGAAATGCAGTACATGTGTAACATACAAAAAATATTTTGCCCAAAACTTGTTTATGAAACAAAAATTGCAGTATTCGGAACAAGTATGGTAAATGAACACAATACTGGAAAATTCATCATCCACATCTTAAATCGAAATTATTTTATGTGATGTTAATTTATTGCAGGCTTAAATATAAATCTTTTGTGTGTTCAATAGAAAATATTCAGCAGTGTTTCTTGACTTGACCTCATTTTCCCCATATACATTCCAGATCCAGTTAAGATATTTAAGTCCAGGCTTTTGCCTTTTGTTATAGCCGATTTTAATTTTAGATGTTACGCTGGAAATATATGATGTGATTTAACGCCATTGAAAGACAGAGTTTCGTTATTAAGTGTGTGCATGACATTACACACTTTCAATATTGATGGAGTAAGAAGAACCGCGTATGGGAAGGCAGCAGAGCAATATTATGTCCATTATACAAAATACGTCATTTTTGGACCTTTTCAATTCATTTTTCAGTTTCTGCATCTGCCTGATCCGGTTAGATTGAAGTTACAGTAAAGGGTACATCGGACACAGTGTTTTGAGTTTGCTTAACTGTCGAAGAATATGTCGTCATGTTCAGTTACCACTGCACTTCCTGTTTTGCATTTGTGTCGAAAAGTGGCAGGTATTTTCAAATTTCGCGAGGATGTGAAAGAAGTAGTCAAGTGCCAGTGCAATATAACGTAATCTGCCTCCAACTTCAAAATAAACACACAAAAAACACATGAAAATCAATACTATAGCTTTATCAGTCTTTTATTTTGAAGTTTTTCCTCAGCGTGCTACTTGCATTCCAATAGGCTTGACACGTCCACGTTTCCGTTGACGTGAGGATGAGACGTATGAAGCATTCAAATGTAGTCAGACATTTCAAACCCACACTGAATAAAAGGCCATCATTGCATTAAACCTTGATAACTTTAGTAAAAATAGCCATAATAATAACAATAATAATTACTGTTTATTCCGAAATCGGCCTCTGAGATGAATCAAAAATATCAAATTAAGTTGATTCACAAAACTGCTCTGCAATATATATATATATATATATATATATATATATATATATATATATATATATATATATATATATATATATATATATATATATATATTAGCACATCCACCTCACAGTTCAGGGACCAGAGTTCAAATCCAGCTCGGTCTGGCCCTGTGTGGAGTTTGCATGTCCTCCCCGAGCCCACACCTCAAAAACATGCACAGCAGGTGGATTGGACATACTAAATTGTTCTTAGGTGTGATCGGGTGCGTGAATGGTTGTTCATCTTTGTATGCCCTGCAATTGGCTGGCAACCAGTTCAGGGCGTCCCCTGCCTGCTGTCAGCTGGGATAGGCACCAGCAGCCTTGCGACCTTTGTGAGGAAAAGTGGCTCTAGAAAATGAATGCATGGTTTTTACAATAATCGTCAAGGCTTTGGCTCAAAGCTTTTTGTATGAGATGCATTTGAGGGCCGAAGCGGGCTAATGAAGCAAAGGTTCCTGTGTAGGCTTCTGTGCTTCGTTGCCGCTCGGTTGATGGGCACCTGCACACATATTTCAGCATAAAAAAAGTATGACAAGACGTGGGCAGATATTGATTCCGGGCCTTTAAAATTTGAGGATGCCTGTTTTCAGGCAAGTAAAAGACAGCGCATCAGCTTTGATTGAATGTGTAGGAGGACAACAGCAACATCTGCGTCTCCCTTTTACCATCAAGTAGGTGGATCGCTTTAACTGGTATAGCCTGAATCAACAGCGCCTCTTCTGGTTGTCGTCAGTAATGCAGCACAGCGATTCTGATTTTTCCAAGACAGTTTTCGGGTCTGTGATATGATTTCAGCAAAATCCTTCAAATCAAAGCATGACGGAATCATACCTTAAACCCAAATTTTTGCTCTAGCAACAGTGAGCGGATTCCATTATGTTGATTATTTTTTTTGCGTCTAAATAATAGCAAAGTGCAGCATGTAAACACGTGTGTGTATGTGTAATTATAATCATATTATCATATATAAACTGATACTAAGGAATAAAGTTTCTTGCACTGTTTTTTTTTTTCCATTTGGGGAACTGTCTTTGCTTTTGCCATGTGAAGTGTAATTGCACATCTATGGCACCAGGTGGTGCAGCGGCGCACCCGATAAGCTCGTCTGTGCAGGAATTATAATGTTTTAAATTTCTGTCAACTTTTTTTCTGTCCAATACATATCGTACTGTATATTAAAACAGTAATGACTATATAACAAAACTAAATCAACAAAACTTACCTGTACAGAAATTTCACAGCAGTTTTCCAATTAGGAAAATCCAACATTTTTTTGTCATCATTTACAATAAGGAAAAAAAATATATATACACCTAAGGTATTGTCCACTTTTTTTCTACTTTGATTTTTACCGCTGTTTTGCTAATTTGTGCTTTATAATTTCAGTTTTTAGTCAGCTGTACTGCACTTTAGTCAATTCTTTGAGGTTGTTTTGAAACGTGCTTTATAAATAAACTCCGACTTGACTAAGGTCAAACGAAATGAAAAATACTAAAGGATAGTAAACTGATAGATCGCCTGATGGATGAATAAATCACATAAGACATACTAAAAAAAATGCAGCAGAACCGGAGCAGTAATTGAAGTCACTTATATGAATCACTCCATGATGATGAATGGCTCAAACAAACGAAAGCCTCAACTCAATATGAGGAAAAAAAAAAAAATTGCTGCGTATACAGATCGGCAATGCGCCGCAAGCCTCGGGACGGATCTCTAATTGTTCTGGGACCCGGCGAGGTCGTCTTCTGTGTAATGCGAGTTGCTTCTAAAGGGGTAGGGGTAGGGGGGCGCTCCATTAGAGGGACACGGGCGCACAGGTGGGAGTACGGCGCGAGGATTTGGTGACGAAGCCTTTACAGGCACGACGCGTCCTCTGATCCGCATTCATCCTTCCTTTTGCTGTTCCCCGCTGTCTCGTGTAACCATGACGCCAGCTGGGTCTAGCAGAGGTCGCCTTCTGTTTTCGTCGAAACAAAATGCGTCCTCTTTATCGCGCGGACTAAAACCGATCCAGACAGGTAGTGAATAGCGTATGAAATATTCATCTCCGGAACGCAAAACAAGCTATTCGAAATGCATGCAATTAAAGTCTGAGAATGTTTGTGAAATTGTTACAGCAGATTTCCAGCCATTGGGTTTTTAATACCGCTTATTCTCAGTAGAGTCACAGTCAGGGCTGCAGCTATCAAGTTTTTAGTATTTGGATAACGTACTGATCATTTAAATTGAGTATTCCGATAAAGATGACCCAAGAACACATTTTCATTCATTACGAATGTGCATTTTAAGTGGTCTTTTTCTTCTTACTTAAATTTCTAGCAACACACCGCTTTCCTCTTTGGAAAGATTAAATTTGAGACCAACTTTCCCCATAAATTTTGATCAAAGTAAAGAATTTCCCAGCTGAAACAGCACATTGGAGTCATTGTGGTTTGTTAAAAAGTGATCAGTAGGAACGGCAACAAACAAGCGGGAAGCTTCTGCATAACACAACTAAACACTCCAAAATAATAATTGGATTTTCTCTCATTGGGTTAGAATTTCATACAACGCAATGTGCGTATGTGGCGATTAACCATATCATCTCATCAATTATGGCTGCACAATTAATCGAATTTTAATCGCAATCACGATATCGTCTGCGATGATTAATTAACCTGATCGTCTACGATGTTAACATTTAAAAAGTTAAGCACTTATTGATTACAGGTCAAATCAAGAAGTTTGACATCCTACCACCAGGGGGCAATGTTTCCCACGTTTGCATGACAAAAGTTTTTCTCAACCTAATATATTATTTACCAGTGTGAAATGGCATTGAGTTTCTCACCTGATTCCTATTATATACAGTGCTAGCTGTCAATTGAGACCATTTAAAAAAAATCCATTTGGCAAAAAATTGGAATCAATTTGGTTTGAAATAACATTTTGACTGTTCAATGATAAAAATTAGCTCATAAGTAAATAATGTGCATGGTTCTAAGTTTCATTATTTTCATTGGTTTGCACTCAGCAATTAAGTTAGCTGTGTTGTCCTGTGTGCCAAGTTTTTGCCTTTAATTGTTATCTACTTTATTTATTTTAGTTCATTATTATTATTTGTAAATAGTATTATTTGCCTTGAGGCCTTGTTTATACACCGCTTGTTTTTGTTGTTGTTTTTTAAAAAGGGCAATAAATAGACATGTTTGACCAAACATGATGAATAATCATGATGAGTAATGGTGATTTCACTACTGACCAAAATAATCCTGATTATTATTTTGGCCATAATTAGTGCATATCTGTGCATCAAACAAAAATTCAGCGCTGCTTTCCTTTTTCGCTTCAAAATGATAAAGTGCAGCACTGAATTGGCTCCAATGTTATATGACAGTGGAGTGGACCTGCAAAATGGCTTAAATCAACAGACAACAGGACAAAAATGAAGTCTTTATTTGACTGTTTCATTTTTCTCCTAGATGGGCAGGTACTCCAAAGAAGCAACTATTTGTGAAAGTAACCAGTAGGAAAGGCAACTGTCAGGCTGTGTGTGGAGTCATTTCCATAGCTAGCGGCTAATTTATTCTAGACGCAGCTATAACGAAGCCTGAGCCACCGGTAAACACCGGTAACAGGTGCTGTATGCCAATGTCAGCGTATATAAAATGTTTGTAACCTGATTTGAGGATTGAACGTGGAACAATGTTGTTTTGTTTGTATCGAAGCCAGGTGCAACAGTTTCAGTAAAAAGACTCGTCAAGTTGTTACACTGTGACATGAACAATTTCAAACTAAAAGTGTTCTAAGGCAGGGGTCCCCGACCACCAGTCCGCGGCTGGGTACCGTGGATCAACTGCTCCCAGGCCGCATGGGCTGCACACGAAAATATGAACTATTTCGTTTTATGTATTATCTGGGTTATTTTTGAAAATCCTTCAATTTGAAAAAAAACTTCTCTTGAATTTGTTTCGGTCACTCGAGCGCTAAAATTTCACTCTCAGAGAAGTAAAACTAGAAGTAAAAAAAAAAACATCTTTGGGAAGGAGAAACTGCCCGTTGAAGAGACAGGTGACGAGCCTACAACTTTGAAGAAGAAGCAAGCTTTTAACAGGCAATACCAGGAGTTCCCACTTGAAATAAAGATTTCTTGAAGTAAGGACTTCAAG
Source organism: Hippichthys cyanospilos (assembly GCF_059441005.1). Taxonomy (NCBI): domain Eukaryota; kingdom Metazoa; phylum Chordata; class Actinopteri; order Syngnathiformes; family Syngnathidae; genus Hippichthys; species Hippichthys cyanospilos. The sequence continues at coordinate 33,622,382 of NC_142370.1, read as the reverse complement.
CGCAACTTCCCAGCTAAAAAGAACCCACAAACTGACGTTGACTGTGGTGATAAAAAGGTTGGGGTTCCCTGTGCTCGACATATATTATTTGGCAAACGAAGGTTTGTTTTGAAGTATCCAGCATGCTTACTCGAGGAACCCTTTTTAGCCCTAGTCACAGGTGAAATGGAACCTGTCCCGATCTCAGGGAAGAAAGACGACCAATCACAATTACGTGCACAGTAATTGTCCAGAAAGTAGCTATACTGTGCTATGTACACGCAAGGAAAACACGCTAAAACGTTTGAAAATAGCATTTTAGTCAACATTTTGTATTTTCTTGTGATCACCTTTAGTGTGTTGCTATGCTGGACCTCGGGCTCACGCTGAGGAGAAGCTGCTCCAAGATCTGTTTGTGCGTTACAACAAACTCTCCAGGCCCGTGGAAAACTCTTCAGACACAGTGCTGGTACACTTTGGTCTTTCCATCGCTCAGCTTATAGATGTGGTGAGTAGAATGGCTTTGAGTCTAGGAATTTCACACCGTTTACATGAGCAATTCTGCGTGTTTGTTGGTGGAACAAACAAGAACATGCACACGTTTATCACGTCAGCACCACCTCAATGTATTTCTTTCTATCAAGTGGTTCTCAAATGGGGGTACGGATACCCATGGGGGTATTTGAAGGAACTCCAGGGGGTACTCGATTTTCATGCAAAAATCCTTTAAAGCTAATTAGTGAATTAATAAAATGTTTAAGTTGACAAAACAAATGTTATGTTCAGTAAGTTATTCAATTTAATTATTTTAAGAACCCAGACACTCCCCCATACTAGAATGGTTTCACCCAACTTGTCACGTGCCACCTCTCGTTACCTGTCGAGTTACTCATTTATTTTTGTGAACACATCTCTACTATGATCCCGAAAAAGGACACAGTTGAAAATTTTCTGAGGGCAAATATTTATTTATATTCATTTCTTTTTGAATAGGTCTAACACTTTTTGTTGATTTTATCAACATATAATTTTATCTTTATTTTATATCTGATATTTTTTATGAACATATAGCCAAAACAATAATCCTTATTATTTTGGTCAATATTGAAATCCCGATTATTAATCACAATTATTTATCATATTTGGTCAAACATGTCTATTTATTGCCCTTTTTTTAAACAAGCATTTTATAAACAAGGCTTCAAGGCTTGATACTTGCAAATCATAATAAACCATAGTAAATAAAGTCAATAATAATTCAAACAAATGGCACACAGGGCATCACAGCTAACTTATTTGCTGAGTGCAAACCTGAGAGAAACTCTAAGCCATTTCACACTGGTAAATAAAATATCAGGGTGAGAAAAGAAGAGGCTTTTGTCATGCAAACATTTAGGAAACATTGCCCCCTGGTGGTAGGATGACAAATCGCTTGATTCGACAGGTAGTGTCTGCTTTTTAAATGTTAATATCGCCGAGGATCAGTTTAATTAATCGTGATTAAAATTCCATTGATTGTGCAGCCCTACTTTGAAGTAACAGCTCCACCAGAGCACACTATGTTGTATACTTTACAGAAGCCCAGTTGGAGGAATTCTCGTGAGTATGGGAAAACCTGACATTTGGTTTCGGGAACTTATATATGTTTTTCACAAAGATAGAAAATGCAAAGCCAGCAAAACCATGAGAATTGTTTTTACTCCCAATTAAGGAAAGCACTTGCCCCACATGTGAGTCGATATGAGTCAGCTCTTGGCAAAATTGTCTTCTCCTTGTTGAAAGTGTCAGCCGCCGAGAGGATTTTGGCAAACGTTGCAGCCGTGCAACCTGAAATCATTTCCTTTGCTCCATACTAGTTTTATGATAAGGCATTTGCACGTTTATTTTATAGTGGCAAAGTATAATAACCAGCTCACTTTTTTCGTATGTACATGATCATCAAAAGCGTTTCAAAAGCATTTGCTTTCTGTGTCCACCCATCAAGGATGAGAAGAACCAGATGATGACCACAAACGTCTGGGTCAAGCAAGTACGTCAACGACGAGAGGCCATTGGCTACTTGGAACCGCAATATTGTAACTGGGCTAAGATGAATTTTCTCCTCCAGGAATGGAACGATTACAAGCTGCGCTGGAACCCGGAGGAGTACGAGAACGTCACCTCCATTCGTATCCCCTCGGAGATTATCTGGAGGCCCGACATCGTCCTCTACAACAAGTGAGGGTCTCCTCTAATAGCATTCATTGGGACTGCTGAAACGTTCGACTACACACACTGGACTCTTTCGAAAGGGGGCGGGGGGGTCGGGTTAGCCAAAAATCCTAGTGCTAGCAAATGTTCCATTAGCAAAAACAGTTCACAAAATCTAAAATGGCCGCCTCCCCAGATGGATTTTTCTGCTTAAATGAATCAGAATGCCATCTTCAGATTAGTGAGGAACAAAGTTCTGTCACCACCGTGGACTCTGGATCCTCCAGATGTTCATTCCGCAGGGCGATAAGAAGACCGCCGTTCCTGTCCCCATGTCCTGTTTCACCCAAAGGAAAACCGCAAAAGTTTCAAATTACTCCTTGGGGTGACCCTCGTTTTTGAAGTTTCAAAATTCCCCCGGGAATGAACGCATCAAATTATTAAAATAAATGTTCATAATATTTTGAGAGTTAATAAAACGTTAGCTCTTCAAAACAACCGTCACCGACTGACTGTTCTCAAAACCACGCCATCCTTCTCACTACAAAATGTAATATCGACAGTGGCCAGAGGCGGCGCCAAAAAACAAAGATCAAGCCAAACAAAGCACAAATGAATGAACTGTTGAACCGTATCAGTTCCCAAACATTATTTCAGCTGCAGCCCACGCGGTAGCGGTTGATCCACGAACCGGTACCGGGCCGCGGACCGGCACTTGGGGACCACCGCCATTCACAACATACCCGTGTATTTACAACCACTCAATCGGTCATTTTAACACTTCACAACCATGTGACATTATAAATGAATTTGTCATGGCCATCCGTAGGTCAAATATAGTAAAAGGTTTCTTTGACGCAGTCACACAACGCGAACGCTGCCATCCTTGAGCCCAGCGTAATCACATCAGCATGAAAGTGCAGAATTTGCTGATTTATTTCCTGCAAAAGGTATTACAGTCTCAAAACAAAATCCCGCCCCCTTGCCAAAATTCTTCTCGTCCTGCGCCAACATCATAAAGTACTTTGGGCTGCAAACAAGGTCATCCTGAATGGGAATGGCCGTAAACAAATTTCATACGTCGCACAAGACAATACGTTAGGAGATAAAACGTAATTAAATGCCTTTCAAAGAGCCTTAGATCAAATGCATCCAGTGTGACTGTTATTATGAGTGAAGGGAATGCTAAATGAGCGACATAACAATGACATTTATTGGACATGGCATGATACAAAATCCACTTGTCATTCAAAAGTAAGTACATTGTGCTGTCTTGTATGGCCGTCGGGCTAGGAAGCTAATAGGACAAGGCAAAGGGCCAACTGTACTCAGAAAACATATGGCAGCAACACAATAACATCAAAAAGGAACTCGCATATTTCTATGTGAGCTGCTTTTGTGGTTATCCACAAATTTTGCTTTTACCATCCTAATATGTCATGCATATTGAAGTTAGGGCTGGCCAATAAATCAAATTCATTTGATTAATTTGTCGCTTTAAAAATCAATGATTTGAAACTCCGCTATATGTTTGTTTATATTAGGTACTAACTACTTGATTTTGCTATTTAAAGGCATCGTTTACTTATTTAGCCATTTTTCACAATGAAAAGTGAATATTATTTCTATATTTACCTGTTTTAATACACACCATTGTTAGGCACTCCTTTTTTCACAATAAAAAGTGAATATTATGTCTATTATTACCTCTTTTAATACACGCCACTGTTGGACACTCCTTTAGCAGAATATTGGATGTCTGGACTTTTAAAAACGTCAAATTACGTCTTTGGGATCGAATGAGATCATTGGAAAATAAATGTTTTTTCACACACAATTAATACTCTCAAATACACAATTTTTTCCTCTCGTTTTCGATTGAGAATGACATCACGGGCCGAAGGTTTAGGTCACGACCAATCGATCGCGGTTCAGCTAACGGACATCACATGACTAACAGGTGAAACATGATTGATTATTGTTTGTCATTTTTTTGCTGGGGTTAATAAATTCAGCCTACATATGTATGGATAGAACTGATGCCACTGAACAATATTCACAAATAACTCAAATGATTACGCCTTTAAAAGCCTTTACAAAATCAGGGAAAAAAAAATGCAATGTGTATAGTTTGTAAAGTGTGTGCATAAAGCTTAAGCTCCTGGCACCAAATTGTGTGCACTGTCCATACTATCGTTTTATTTCCTCATTATTTTTGGACCAGAACAGAAGAGGTTATGGAAGTACAGGTGTGAATTGTAAACACAACCTGCAGCCACATGAAGAGGTGGACCCTGATCTCCTCGAAAATCTGGAAGAGTTCAGTTCACGTCAGCTCAAGTGTGAATACTACATAAAACCACGACATGGACCAGTGATAAAATGACAGTGAAGAGCAAAGAGGTCCCCTGAGGTGCCAGGAGCACAGTCTCTTTGGGGAACGTGTGTGTGTGTATAAGTGTGTATAAGAAATGCATTAAAGGAGCCCTATCCTGAAAAGTCAACTTTTTGGTGCTTTTAACCGTGCTAAAATGTTGATTTGTCACCCTAAACACCCCCAAAGTTTTATCGCTTACTCTGCACTCTTACACCGGCCCCACCCAAGCAGGTAAACATCACTTATGATAAGCTTATGACGTCCGAAGCATTTCGTACCTCCTCTACGCCGCCCGCACACCACCCGTGCGAGAGTAAATACGCACCGACCTTATCTACGTCTTCTACTTTTGTTTTAGTTCCGTAGTTTAGGAGGAGCAATTTTAACATTAATTTTGACGTCTAACCTGGTTAGAAATGTCACCATGAAACTCATATTTAATAAAAAAAGAAATTGTCATTGCGCCAATTGTAATCTCTATGCATATACCGTATTTAACTATGAAAGTGTAAAAAAAAGTCTATCAGATCGTCTCACTAAGACAGACTAAATGGTGAGTGTGGGTGTTTGTCCTACATGGGTGGGACCAAATTTCTGGTTTTTCGTCTTTGTTTGCACTTGTGGGGACCATTTTGGTATAATTACCCTAGGGTAAGGCTCAGGCTATCCGTTTTGATGGTTAGGGGCCAGGAAATACATTATGCCAACGGAACGTCCCCACTACGATATAAACCCCCCCGTGCGTGTGCATGCTGGGGGGTGTCAACCGACCGAATGACCGCTCTGACCCATCTACCGTTCTTTTTACCGTATCCGCAGCGCCGACGGCGACTTTGCGGTCACCCACCTAACCAAAGCACATCTATTCCACGACGGCCGTATAAAGTGGATGCCGCCAGCTATCTACAAGTCTTCATGCAGCATCGACGTGACTTTCTTCCCCTTCGACCAACAAAGCTGCAAGATGAAATTTGGCTCGTGGACCTACGACCGAGCCAAGATCGACCTTATCAGCATGGCCAGCGACGTGGACCAGATGGACTACTGGGAGAGCGGCGAGTGGGTCATTATGAACGCGGTGGGCAAGTACAACACCAAAAAATACGAGTGCTGCACCGAGATCTACGCGGACATCACGTACTACTTCATCATCCGAAGGCTCCCGTTGTTCTACACCATTAATCTTATCATCCCCTGTCTGCTTATCTCCTGTCTGACCGTGCTGGTGTTTTATTTACCGTCACAATGCGGAGAGAAGATCACCTTGTGTATTTCGGTTCTATTGTCCCTAACCGTATTCCTGTTGTTAATCACGGAGATAATTCCATCCACGTCCTTGGTAATCCCGCTCATTGGCGAATACTTGCTGTTCACCATGGTCTTTGTCACACTTTCCATTATAATTACCGTCTTCGTTTTGAACGTACACCACCGGTCGCCCCAAACCCACGGAATGCCCCATTGGGTGCGAAGGGTGTTTCTGGACACGGTGCCCAGGGTTCTCTTCATGAAGCGGCCCCCGGGCACGGCCAAGCAACACTGCAAGAAGCTGATTGAGATGATGCACCGCCCGACCGTCATATCGGCCACGGGCAACTCCCGGACCTTTTGGATGGGTTTGGAGACGGGACTGACCCAAATAGATCAGGTGGAGAAGAGCCTCCCAAAAACTCCGTCGGACAGCCCGAACATTCGCGTGTGTTCCCCTTCTCCGCCTTCCTCCCCGGTCAAGGAAGATCCCCCAGTTAAGGCAAACATTTTCTACCAGTCGCCATCCAAACAGTATTCGGGTCTCCAACGAGGGCAAAACCTCTCCATCTTGTCTTCTTCTCAACTTTCACTACCCCCAAATTTGCCTCTCGGACCCCTTGGCAACAGTTCCAAGGAAGGCGCAAATAAACTGTCCTCAAACGGCCGCTCGCTCAGCGTCGAGCAAATGTTTGACCTGCAGAGGGAGCTTCCTCTCAGAGCTACTCAACGGTGTCACTCGGGCGGTTTCCAGTACTGCTGCCTGCACAACCGGGAGCCGGAGAAATGGACTGGGACCGCGGAGCGGACCAGACAACAGGAACCGACCAACTGCCTTACAGAAACCCTCAAAGCAGAGACCGGTAAAGAGCCAAGAATCCAACAAGAAGCTGTGCTTCAACGCATGTCTCCCGCAATGCATCGAGCAATCGAGGGAGTTCAGTACATCGCCGATCATCTCAGGGCGGAGGATGACGACTTCTCGGTGAGTTCTTGGAAATGCTACCCGTGTAAAAAAAAAAAAAAGTTCCGGTACTATATTTTTTGGGAAAGTGTCTTTTAATGACTTTCCCGAAGCTCTCTTTAACATGCAGTCACAGGGTTAAAATAGTAGTGTGTGGATAGTGTGTAAGATTTAGACAGTTTTTCATCACGGCCAGCAGGAGGTGCTGCAGGTGATGCATTTACCATTGTTCCTAACTATAACAAACATGGCTGCCTCAGGAGACGTGCCACCCCCCATGTCATAAAATTTCATGCTAACTAGACCAATAGTATAAAAATTCTCATAGGTCTCGTTAAATGAGATTACATGGGGGGTGGCAGGTCTCTGGAGGCGGCCATGTTTGTTGTAGCTTTGAACAATGGGAAATGAGGCACCTGCAGCACCCCCTGCTGTCCGTGATGAAAAACGGCCTAAATCTTACACCTTTAAAGTCTGAAAAACGACTTTGCTTTCAATTAAATCTGTGAAACTTCAAAAACACTCATTCACTCTCCAAATTGATCATTAATCTTTTAGTGTCATATTGGTATTTCAAGTAATTTTCAAAAAGTGTATTTTCAGTGCCGCGAAAAGAAAACAATTTGAGTTACTTTCGCCGCAAAGGTCTTTTATCGAAACAACCGAACCTCTGCGAAGCAACCTTGAATTTTCCGAGAGAGGACAAGGCTGAATGACATTTAGGGGCTCGCCGGCCTAATGAAAAAAATCATCCACTCGTGAGGAATCACTCGAGGGTGAAAACTGACAGCTGACTAACTTGGACGTAGTCGCCTTGGAATGCGTGTTCAAGGTTTTTTTTTTTTTTTTCGTTAGGTGAAGGAGGACTGGAAGTACGTCGCCATGGTGATCGACAGGATATTCCTCTGGATGTTTGTACTGGTGTGCATACTGGGATCAGTTGGACTCTTTCTCCCTCCTTGGCTGGCTGGAATGATCTGAACTCTCGTGGCCCAAGAAAAGATAAGACCTGTTTTTCTATTTTTTTTTTTTTTTTCCGAAGGAGCTTCAAGTCTTTTGTCCCAGATTAACATGAAGGTTATGAAGAAGATGGGAAGTATATAATCAATTCCTGGGAGCGCATAAATATTTTAGGGGCCAGTGAAAACTTCCCTTTGTGTGTCTCCGTTTTGACATTGGGCTTTGGATCTGTAATGACTGCCTCTGTAACCTGAATGGGACTCGGTAGGGGGCGGTTCTTCTCCAAACTTGAACAGCTAACCCTAAATTTGCGCAACAATATGGACGTACTCCTCCTTATGTCTAAATTTGTCTTTCAGGTCTCTTTACTCTGTCAGTGCCAAGCGTTATGTGAAAAGGCAACACCTTAGAGCAGAGGTTCTCAAATGGAGGAACTTCAGGGGGTACTCGAGATTTTAAATACAACAAAAATCCAAAATAATTATTGAATTAATTGTTTCATTAAAATGCAAGTTCATAAAACGAATTTTATGTTCAGTAGATTATTCAATTTCGTTATTGTAAAAAGCCAGATTCTCCCCCATACTAGAACGGTTGGACTTGGCTTGTCTCGTGCCGCCTCTCGTTACCTGTCGAGTTAATGATTCGTTTTTGTGAACACATCTCGACTCTGATCCCAAAAGAGTACAATTTGAGTTGAATATTTTTCTGCGGACAAATATTTATTCAGAATTATTTCATTTTGAGAACAGGTCTGGCACTTTATGGTGATTAATTCTTTGTGTACAAATATTTATTTTTAATTAAGTTAATGATTTATTTTTGGATCTCTACTGTAACCCCAAAACAGGACATTTTATGTTTAATATTATCCTAAGGACAATATATATATATATATATATATATATATATATATATATATATATATATATATATATATATATATATATTTATTTATTTATTTATTTATTTATTTATTATTTTTTTAAGAATTATAATTAAGAATTAAGATTTTTTTTAACATGTCCAACAATTTATATTGATTATTTATTGTGTAAAAATATTTACTAAGAATTAAGTTATTTCTTTTTGATAACAGGTTTTTTCTATGATCCAAAAGAGGACACTTGAAAGGGTCTAAAGTTTAATAAATCCGACACTGATGGTATGTTTTAAAAAAAAAAAATTACTCCAAAATGCCAGCTGTTTTGGAGCTTTTTGTGGCATCTTTCAAGGCCGACAATGCCCATGACGGATTACGATTTAAGTGACAAAATGACGGGTGCGGTTTGTGCCATGTTTAACCCCTGTAATGAAATTCATGCACATGAATACTCAAATTATCTCTCAGACCTTGTGGTTCAATCACTCCCAGCCTACAGATGGCTGTTCCACATTGCTTTAGAAAAAGACCCCTTGTCCTGCGCTAGGGCTGCACAATTAATCGAATTTGAATCACAATCACGATTAACTAAGCTGATGTTCTACCATATTAACATTGAAAAAGCCGGCTACCGTACATGTCAAATTAAACACTTTCAGTCATCCTACCACCAGGGGGCAAAGTTAAGGTTAACACTTCATTAAGCTTGGGAAGTAACGATGGAGCCCATCCTGCAGCAGCATTAGCAGTAGCCTCAACTGAGAAAGTGGGAAACGATGACGACGCTGAAGTTGGCTTCGCCGGCGCGCTTTTGAGATTTCAGCTTTCAATTCCACCTTAAAGTCCTTTAGATGGCAATGTTTTCCTCATGTTTACATGACAAAAGCCTCTGCTTCTCTCACCCCTTAATATGATGTGCCAGCTGTCAAATGAGACCCGTTTTGAAAAATCCGAAAAAATTTTGAATAATTAGGGGTTGAAATGACCAAAAATGACATTTAAACTGTAAAGTCCATACTCACTTGGAGTCATTTTGGTACTATTAGACTCCCATCAGCACCAGAAATCTATTATATACCTTGCTAGCTGTCAAATGAGACCCGTTTTGAAAAATCCGAAAAAAATTGGAATAAATAGGGCTTGAAATGACCAAAAATGACATTTAAACTGCAAAGTCCATACTCACTTGGAGTTATTTTGTTACAATTAGACTCCCATCAGCACCAGAGTGAAATGACTTTGAGTTTCTCACCTCATTCCTAATATATACCTTGCTAGCTGTCAAATGAGACCCGTTTTAGAAAACCCGAAAAAAAAATTGAATAAATAGGGGTTGAAATGACCAAAAATGACATTTAAACTGCTTAATCCACACTCACTTGGAGTCATTTTGTTACAATTAGACTCCCATCAGCACTAGAGTGAAATAACTTTGAGTTTCTCACCTCATTCCTATTACATACCTTGCTAGCTGTCAAATGAGACCCGTTTTGGAAAATCCGAAAAAAAAATTGAATAAATAGGGGTTGAAATGACCAAAAATGACATTTAAACTGCTTAATCCACACTCACTTGGAGTCATTTTGTTACAATTAGACTCCCATCAGCACCAGAGTGAAATGACTTTGAGTTTCTCACCTCATTCCTAATATATACCTTGCTAGCTATCAAATGAGACCCGTTTTGGAAAATCCGACAAAAATTGAAATAAATTGTGTTTGAAATATCCTTTTGACTGCTAAGTCCATGCTCACTTTGAGTGATTCTGGTACTTTTGTACTGTTTTTTTTTTTTCTTGCAAAAAACTGTTGCCGGTGTTGTTGCAGGCCTGTTGTTGTGATATGTGCTTGGTTCTAAGTAGGCTATTTTTTCAGCAAGCAAGTTAGATGTGTCGCCCTGTGTGCCAAGTTTTTGCCATAATTATTATTTACTTTATTTATATTTATTCATTATTATTTGTTATTATCAATCCTGGAAGCCTTGTTTAGATACTGCTTGTTTAAAAAAAAGTGCAATAAATAGACATGTTTGACCAAACACGATGAATAATCATGATTTCAATCTTGACCAAAATTATCATGATTTTTTTTTTTTTCTGGACATAATTGTGCAGCCCTATCCCGAGCTGACCCGAGGAAATCCACACAAATGTTAAATTACACCTCGGAATGCGCACCATCTCTCTCACCTTTGAAATATCAAATTGAGCTACTTTGTAATAGAAGGTTAGCTAGTCCACATAGTATACCTCATAATTATTGCAACATGAAACTACTAGATCACAGTGTGTACTGTCAGCACAACATCTCCCAAGCAAGCACAGCTCTTGCTTCAAATGTGCTTTGACTCACACAGGACGCACCGCACCGCATCATTTAGATCCTGCATTGAAGTCTCTTTTTTCCATCCTGGTGTCGCTCCTCTGTTCCGCTCAGTGCACACATCAGCCAAATATTATTAAACACTTAAATAAGCTACGTGAGAAAAAAAAGCTACCTCTCCAGGGGTTGACATGGGCCGAACACAGCTTTATTTATTCGAATCCGTTTTGGTAGCACCCAAAAAATGACTTGACCCACGGTGGACCACACACCTGAGAGGTGCAACTTGCCTGTTGAGGCAAACTGAGTGCATTACGTGACTGCTGCCAGAAGAGGCGCTGTTCTTCAACTAGTGTGGAGAAGAACATGAAGAAGAACATGCTAGCTCCTCTATCCCCAATTCTGCTAAATACAAGACCAGCATTGGAAAACGTTGTTCAGAACATTCAGAAAAGGACTTACCATCTTATTAACTCCAAGGAAAAGGAAACCTCTCGACGGCGGTTATATTTAGCGTTTTCACTCACCTTTCAAGGCCAACAGAAAATTGTGTGCGATGTCTATGTAAACTCGTGTGATATCAGATCAGAAAGGTTGACTTCCATTCTTCAGTTAGAATCGATGTAGGTAATAGCTGTGTTGTAAGTGTGGAAACAATGCCATCCAAAGGTCACAGTTATTACTACAGTATTCAATTGGCTTATATGAGGTAAGCATTAATCAAGGGTGTCAGCTCTTCTACATAAAAAAAACGTATTTGACCAGGATTTTTTGATTTATTATTGTTATTACTATTTCAAAAGACAAGAATTTTCATCCATGGCATTGAATGAGTGAAAAACTATGAGATATGTTCATTTATTTGCCAATTTTGCTAGCTCAAGGAAACGGACTTTAATGCCCATCCCTACTTGCAAAGCTAACAAAAAGCAAACTAAAATAACCCCGAGTCTGCAACATTACGCTAACCAATCACTTTTATAAAAAAAAAAAAAAGTGAATGGAAAATTAAGAAAATACAAACCTTTTTGACCTGAGATCTACTTCCTCCCCCGATCTACCGTTGACCTTATGACCTATGGCAAGCTAATAACCTCAAAAATACAATTAAATTCACACGAAGAAAGCGCTATCCGTTCATCCACTCCATTATGGTAAAACAGCCAAATCCTGTGAAAATACCAGTCAACGCTTCAAAATGATGAATGTCATGAGGTCGACCACCACGACCTTGGAAGTCCACCGATCCACCGCGGTCGACACATTGAGCAACCCTGTACTCATGTAATCATCTTATTTCTTTGTACCCCGATTACTCAAAAATGTTTCGCACAAGTCTTATTTAGAACGGCGGTGTGTGTGTGTGTGTGTGTTTGTGAGATTGACGCAGGTCCGCATTGTTCGCAGTTGACTTAACACGTCTGTAAGATTTGTTTCGATCGTTCTCAATTGATTTGAGACCTTGCAGTAAATAAGAAAGAATGTCGCGCTAGTGCACTATAGATGTGATGAAATAAAAATGTGAATGACTTGTTCTTCCACTTGTGATGATTGCTGACTTTACAACAATCACGCCGTTTTCTTTTCAGTCTGAAGCTACGCCGGATGAGAACGTTGTGTGTGAAGAACAGTTCTGAGATTTCATGTTTGCTCTAAATGAAAAATATCAGCTTTAATAACTCAACATGGGCTGACAGTTTGTCAAGATTGTTTCAAATATATCATATTTTCCGCACTATAAGGCGCACTGGATTATAAGGATTATTCATATTTGAAAACTTTTTCCATATATAAGGCGCACCAGATTATAAAGCGCACCCTCAATTAATGACATTTTTTTTCAACTTTTTCCATGTATAAGGGGCACCAGATTATAAGGCGCACCCTCAATTAATGACATATTTTGGAACTTTTTCAATCACAATCTAGTAATACTCAAAGTAATAACAATAATAACTCAAATAATAGCTCCAAACTCTCAATAGGATAATAACTCAATATGAGCAACCTTGTTCAACTGTAAACACAGGTAAAGCTTACTTCATCACTTCATTCCGAGTCTACGAATCCCAATCTCAATATTGATCCATATATAAGGCGCACCTGATTATAAGGCGCACCCTCAGATTTTTTTTTTTTTTTTTTAAAAAGGCTTTTATAGCGCCATATAGTGCGGAAAATACTGTAAAACTGTCTAGCGAAGAGCCAAGGACAAAATATGTTCTTATTTATCTTAAGAAGGCTCACTAAAATGCGGGAAACGCTGAAGTAAAGCTCAGGCTCGTGACCGGAGTGTTGCTTCTATTATGCTGAAGTCTCGATGGAGTGTTCACTGATTGAAATGTTCTATGCGCAAAAATTTGACAGAACATGAATGTCTTGTCAAGGAGATACTTGCAAATGTTGTGCTGGCTCAAGTCACACTTCAACCCTCTTCAGTTTTACACGCTTTCACACACGCGGAATGGCACCTTTTGGTATTTTCAATGTCAGTTTCAAAAAAAAAAAAAAGTCACGATCTACGCCAGTTTGATTTGCAAGTAAGAATGTCAAACGGGGACATTAAAAGATATTTTTTTTCTTTTATTAAGTTTTGACTGGAAAGAAAAATAAGGAAAGTTTGAGTAGATTTTCCTCATGTGGCCCCTGATCTAATTCACCCCAATTGAAATTTCGCAGGTGCTTTTTAGCTTTGCACGAGATGTCAGGTTTAAATGGAAAATACTAATTAAAAAAAAAAAAAAAAAGAATGAATGCGCGACTGCTGAAAGTATTGCATTATGCATTAGTCAGAAGGCCACCTGCTATTATAGGTATTATCAGAAAACTGATTAATTTTGGGGCGCTCTTATAATTGAAAGCTCCACAACTCTGACGATAAGATCACAGTCAGTTAACTTCCTTTTTGATCACATTATTCCGCTATTTGAATGATTTTTACTTTTGAGTAAAGCGATATAATTGAACACAAGAACTCGTTTAGATCAAGTGTGGGATGATGAGGCACAGGATCATTTCTTCACTTGATTTCATGAGACATTTTATCAAACTCTCTACTGTATAATACACTTCTATTAAGACCAATTAATTTTTTTTTTCATTTACATGCCAGAAAACATACCAGAGGTCAGTAAAAACTGTTCAAAATAGAAATTGGGGGAAAAAATTGTTGTTTCTTCCTCTAAAAGTTGTAAAAGTTGAAGGCAACTAGCAAGTTTGGTATTTTTGCCAAAAACATGAAGTCAAATCAGCATTTCGCTGGCCACATAAAATGATGTGGCGGGCCAGAAATGGCCCCCGGGCCTTGAGTTTGACACCTGTGCTATTTTATTTTTATTTGATCTTGTGAGGTATTTTGTCCAATCCTTTGATCGTTACATCAAAGTAATTTCACCTCAAATGGAAAGCTTTGAAAGAAGACACCAGGGAGCTGAAATTTCACCCAGGTTGTGACAACATGTCAAAGTTCAACATGGCACACTCACTTATTTATTACACTCGTAGGAGTGTGTCATCCCGAGCTAAAATACTGTGACAATGATGTGGAAAAGAATGACAAATAAAATGATCAAAATACTGCACAAGGGTTGACAAATGGACTCAAAAAGACCTAAAAAAAAGTACTTAAAAATGACAACAGTATTTATGAATTGCCTCCTCAATGTAATGAATCCAGTCAAGCTTTCTGCGGAGGTGAAGTCACTTCATTTTATCGACTGGGGTCGCTCACTAAAGTGATACGGTTCACTTGAGTCACTCGCGTCAGTAAAATTCTGTTCAGGTCGATGCATTTGTGCATAAATACAGCGGCACTTTCCGTCATGAACACTTGAAAGTATAAGAGCACAAATGCAAGACTCGAGCTCCAAAAACACAGTTTCATCAGCGGCTGGCTTTCAATACGAGGGTCGGCAACTGCAAGCGTATCAAATAAGTGAGGCAAAAAGGCAAGGTCAATAAACAATCAGGTTCAGAGCTGGGCCCCATCCACAGCGTGAACGCAAATGCGACAATGTGAAAGGTACAATGAACCGGTGACGAGACGGAAGGAGACATGAGGTTATGTGCATGAGGTAATCAGGAGTGACAAGACACAGGTGTGGGGAAGCGCAATCGCTAGCTGCTGAGCACAAGTAGATGGACGGCCGGAAAAAAAAGACACGCGCGCTTAACCTCCCCTGTGACAGATGTCACAGTAAAGGTAAGTACATATTTTCTCTATCTATCTATCTATCTATCTATCTATCTATCTATCTATCTATCTATCTATCTATCTATCTATCTATCTATCTATCTATCTATCTATCTATCTATCTATCTATCTATCTATCTATCTATTGCTAGCTTGATTGCTGTATATAATTAGCTTGCTATCTATCTATCTATCTATCTATCTATCTATCTATCTATCTATCTATCTATCTATCTATCTATCTATCTATCTATCTATCTATCTATCTATCTATCTATCTATCTATTGCTAGCTTGATTGCTGTATATAATTAGCTTGATTGCTATCTATCTATCTATCTATCTATCTATCTATCTATCTATCTATCTATCTATCTATCTATCTATCTATCTATCTATCTATCTATCTATCTATCTATCTATCTATCTATCTATCTATCTATTGCTAGCTTGATTGCTGTATATAATTAGCTTTCTATCTATCTATCTATCTATCTATCTATCTATCTATCTATCTATCTATCTATCTATCTATCTATCTATCTATCTATCTATCTATCTATCTATCTATCTATCTATCTATCTATCTATCTATTGCTAGCTTGATTGCTGTATATAATTAGCTTGATTGCTATCTATCTATCTATCTATCTATCTATCTATCTATCTATCTATCTATCTATCTATCTATCTATCTATCTATCTATCTATCTATCTATCTATCTATCTATTGCTAGCTTGATTGCTGTATATAATTAGCTTGATTTCTATCCATCCATCCATCCATCCATCCATCCATCCATCCATCCATCCATCCATCCATCTATCTATCTATCTATCTATCTATCTATCTATCTATCTATCTATCTATCTATCTATCTATCTATCTATCTATCTATCTATCTATCTATCTATCTATCTATCTATCTATCTATCTATCTATCTATCTATCCATCCATCCATCCATCCATCCATCCATCCATCCATCCATCCATCCATCCATCCATCCATCCATCCATCCATCCATCCATCCATCCATCTATCTATCTATCTATCTATCTATCTATCTATCTATCTATCTCTATCTATCTATCTATATCTGTCGCTAGCTTGATTGCTGTATGTAATTAGCTTGATTGCTATCTATTCATGTCCCTATAACTATCTATCTATCTATCTATCTATCTATCTATCTATCTATCTATCTATCTATCTATCTATCTATCTATCTATTGCTAGCTTGATTGCTGTATATAATTAGCTTGATTGCTATCTATCCATGTCCCTATAACTAGCTTGATTGCTATCTATCCATCTATCTGTCTGTCTGTCTGTCTGTCTGTCTGTCCGTCCGTCCGTCCGTCCGTCCGTCCGTCCGTCCGTCCGTCCGTCCGTCCGTCGCTCCAGCTAGCTATATTGCTATCTATCAAGCTAGCTGGATCGCTATCTACAGTATCTAGCTATCTTGATCTCTTGTCTATGTCGCTAAGGTGATCTCTGTCCACCTAGCTAGCGTGATCTCTGTCAATCTAGCTAGCGTGAGCTCTCGCCATCCAGCTCGCGTGATCTCTCTCTATCCAGCTAGCGTGATCTCTATCTATCTAGCTAGCCGTGATCTCTGTCCATTGAGCTATCTAGCTAGCATGATCTCTGTCAATCTAGCTAGCGTGAGCTCTCTCCATCCAGCTAGCGTGATCTCTGTCTATCCAGCTAGCGTGATCTCTATCTATCTAGCTAGCCGTGATCTCTGTCCATCGAGCTATCTAGCTAGCATGATCTCTGTCCATCTAGCTGGCGTGATCTCTGTCCATGTAGCTAGGGTGATCTCTGCAGTTCACAATACTGCTGTGAAATAGTTGAAACTCAAAATCAATACTTGGATAGCATCCTGTCTCCCGTTGTTCAATTGATACATTATTTTAGTGAGCATTGCACACACTGCAAATAGCCTAAATAATTTAGGCAATCATAAATTTATAAATACAATCATATATACAGCATACCGTATATCAAATTTACATGTCACAAACTTTTATACAAGATATTCAATTTAGACCTTTTTTTTAAAAATATTTTTAATAATATGTGTGTAAAACTCAGCCATTGATTCTATATATCTATCATCTATTTCATAGTTGTTCCATAAACTGACTCCTTGAATACACATTTGCTTGACCGCTGGGAAAAACCAGCAGATAGTTCGCACTGGACTATAAGCCGCAGGGCTCAAATCATGATGAAAACGTCGCGCCTTATAGTCCGAAAAATACGGTGCGCCTTTTGGGATTGAATGAGCCGTTCAAAGACCGGCTCTGTTATGAAGAAAACACTACAGGTAATAACTCTTTAAATAGTTGAAATTCCCAGCGCGCACAGCAGCATGCTAATTTCCCGCTCACTTGAAAGCCTCCCCGAAACAGATTCTATTTAACGGCATGTGGCGTTTACACTTGAACGCCCGCCGCGGTGACCTTCCCGCCGTCCTCGGCCGCCAAACCGTCCTATTGTATTTCCGCCGGCTCAGCAGAGAACCTATTGATTCTTTTTTGAGAAAATCCAGACGGGCGACAATGGCAATTAAGCAAAAATATGGAAACACAGCACTTAACAAGGTGAGATACTTGCAGCACTGCAAACTTCCTCATTGATTTCATCACCTACCTAATTGATTTTGCCCTATAATTTATAGTATGCTTAATGATAGCCTGTGAAACTATTAAACAGCATCTTTTTTTTTTTTAAATCAGAGTACCAAATTAACTGAATGAATAAAGCGAAAGTGCCTTGTTAGGCTTTTTTTTTTTACACATGCATTAAAACTTTGGGAAGACCCTCCATAACTTTTTTTTTCCCCTCTCTTTGCTGAAAAACAGTAAATATTGTATGATTGGTCATAAATGTTCATGTTTATGCTTGGATATGAGTATCCCTGCAGAAATGCATGTGTCCATGAATTATTGATTGCAATATGTGGCAATGTTATGGTGCGGTGACACAAAAAATTCTCAGTGAATAATTTTTTTTTTAATCATCATTTAAAGAGAAAGATGGAGTGTAGAGCATCATTTCTCACCTCAAAAGAGAGATTTTTTTTTTTTCCCGAGCAGGCAAGCCCATGCTTCAAGGCCGCTTGGAAGCTAATAGGGAGGACATCTTTAAAAATTAAAAAAAAGCATGATCGTATTTTAGTGTCAACTGCAAATTACAAAAACAATTAACTAAAAAAAATATAATTAAAAAAAATTGGAAAGTAACAAAGTAGAAAGAATTTGTTCATCTAAATTATAAGCCCAATTCTTTCTTTATTCCTATTTTCTGAAGGCTTTTGTTGATATTTTTAGATGAAAAAAAGATAGCTTTGTTGTTTTGCATTTCAAAAAAAATTGCCAGCGATTTCAGCCCCTGTAAAGTGACCCTCCAATTCAAGATTTTACATAAAACAAAATTCTTTTAAAATATTTATTGAGTTAATTAAAGGTTTCAAAAAATATAAATTCATAAAGGAATTTATGTTTAGTAGGTTACTCTATTTCCTTATTTTTAAAAGCCAGATTCTCCACCGTACTAGAATGGTTGGGCCCAACTTGTTTCGTGCCACCTCTCGTTACCTGTCAATTGAATCATTCATAGAGGACACCTCGTCGAATATCTTTCCGGACAAATATTTATTTATTATGATTTCTAATTAAGAACAAGTTTGACACTTTATGTTGATTATTTTTTGTGGACAAATATTTGTTCATAATTAAGTTTATTTATTTCTGTGAACTGATTTCTACCGTAATCCCAAAAGATGATGCCTTATGTTTAATATTTTTCTTTGGACAAATATTTCTCATTTTTTTTTCTTTTTGAGAACAGGCCTGCCACTTTATGTGGATTATTTTTTGTGGGCAACTATTTATGAATAATTGAGTTATTTCTTTTTGATAAGGGATCTCTTCCATGATCCAAAAGACCACAGTTTATGTCGATTATTTTTTTATGGACTAATACGAATGAAATTTAAAGGGTTTTAAATTGTAATAAATCAAACACTGATGGCATGTTTTAAGCCTTTTTTTATGCCTTGCACTGGTTATGGGGTACATAGCTGAAAAATTTCACTGGGGGTAATTCACACCGGTTTATAACACAAATAGCTCAATCGGTCGCACGCGTTCATATTCTAACCTTTTGGCGCCGGCGCCTTTCGGCTCAACAGCTTCTGGTGAATTCCCAAGTAAAACATCTGTCAAGGTGGCCCCCAAATCGATCGCTCCATCACACCTCCTTAATCGCATAATCCGGGCGTCCGTAAACGCTGATTGGCGGCCGAGCCTTACCTAATGGGCCGCTCTCCATCCGTATGCCGGCCGCATGTCTGCAGCAGGTGTGCGGAGCATACAGACGCGCGCGGATGGGCCGATCCGGCTTGGAAGCCAAATCCTCGGAGAGACGAGGCTCATGAATGACTCAAAGCATGCTGATGGTGCACTGAGCCCGCCCCCCTTGGGGTATCATTAGATACTGTATCAGGGGGACTGTGCCGCACCTTGCGTGGTCTGGAAAAGTCTTTCCACATCCCAAATATTGCTCTCCTCGGTAACCCTCCTGTCGTCCTCATTTTCCGTCCGCCCCGTGTCCCCGGGGTCAAAATGAGCCGTCTTCAAGAAATCCCAAAATAAGTAGCTTCCCGTTCATCACATAATGAGCGAATAGCTTTTTTTTTTTTTTTTCCTTTTTAATATTTGGCTAAAGAAAGGTCTAAAAATGGGATGGTACTTAATCAAATAAGTACTAAAGTAATTGATAACCTTAGTACCTAAAGTAATAAATTACTTTAGCATGTAAACATACGGAATTGATGACCTTAGTTATTTATTACCTAAAGTACTTACTTTAGTAGTTACACTTGAAAATCAGTAGGGGCAAAAACAAAAAAAACAATTATGGGTCAAAAAAGAACCGACCCAATATTTGGCTCATGTTTTTTTAGGTTGTCTTAAAAAAAAGCTTTATTTTGAGAGGCATTTTGTGCAATCCGGAACATTGGATCCAACCCAAAATTGTTATTTTTAACCAGGTGTTTTTAGAGTGTATTTACTCAAGTACTTGCTTACCAAATCCTTGAATTTTTTACTTTTTTACTTTCTACTTTTTTTTTTACCCCTAGGCAGTTTAATGTACTGTTTTTTTTTTTCAGTTTTAGACCAACCTTTAAAAGCTGTAAAGAAAAAAAAGTAGATATCAGTTGTTTAAAGGAAATATATATAATATAATATATAATTATATATATTTTTTTTATATATATAATATTTTTTTTTGCTTTTGTTAATGCACATAAATGGTACGCAGGTACGATGCGCGACAGAAATCACTGATACATAACGTCGCATGTTTCCCTTTGCGCATCTGCTTGCCAATCTAACATTCACCCACGACAACAACCGAGCCTGAGCTGAACATTTTGTTTCCTGGAAAGTGGCTCTAAGATGTGCCATGACTTGAAGCACATTTAAAAGTAGTGCAAGATTTGCCGCTCATGTCCTCAGATAGCAGACAAAACAGGTGTGTCTGATTGAGGGTTGACATTTTTTTTACTGGCTGTCTGGGCTGCGCATCGTTTTCGTGAAGGAAATTCTTTCGTTGTCACTTTACAGTTGACGAAGAACTCGCCTCTGATTTCCTTGGACGAATTAAACTAGGTCCTGAACGAACTTTTGAAACTTTTCAAGGACTCAGGTTGTCTGTGCACAGACAGACGGTGCGCTGCTAATGTGGGAGCAGAGAAAGACTGTTTTGGCGTACTTTTTTTTTCTAAGATCTCTCCCTAGTTCCGCCTAGTTCCGCAGGGATTGCTAACTACAAAAATACTATGTTTGAGTTTGGATTTTTTGTTCCTATCCACAGGTATGTTCTCAGATCATAAAAGGGTGGCGATTTAATCCCAGCTGTCCATGTGGCCCCAGATAGAGAAACTAATTGGCTGCCGCCTCATATCCATGATATCGACGTTTCCTCGGCTGCAGAGGGGACAGGTGCTCTCTGAAACGGGTGAGTTGGATGTTATAAATTCGATCGATTTCCTTGTTAATTACTCACCAGCAACCGGCGAGATCCCGTTCTATGGCCTTCGTTTGCGACCCGGTTTTATGAAATAGAAATGCAAGCCTCAGAAAGAAATAGGCTGACAACTTGGCTGGCCAGTAAATAGAATCAATTTGATGAATTGGTCATTTCAAAAATACGATATTTAATAATGAGCTCAGTCGTGAAATTGAGACTTTGCAAGTGGCAGAAGGCTGAAAAACAATTAAAAAAAAACAATCGGTGGGTATTACTTACTTTATTGTGGCATTTGAAGAGAAGTTATTATTTAGTCATTCATCCAAAATCCAACACTTGAAAATATTATATAATTAAAAAAAAAAAAAAAAAAAAAAATATATATATATATATATATATATATATATATATATATATATATATATATATATATATATCGGTGAGTTGAATCAATTTCGAAAAAGTGTTGGTACTCAGCCCTAAGTATATTCTTTTATTGTTGGACCACACTAATTATTAATTATTCGTTCTATTATCAGTTTTGTCAGTTTGTTATTTCCGTGACGATACAGTGGCTTTTTTTTAGAGGCAAGTGTGAAGTTCCCGTAGATGTCAGATCATTTTCATCCCCCGGTGATTCATTAAGTAGCTCGGTGTGCAAGCCGAGCCGAGCGGACGCGAAATGACCTTTTAAATAACATAATGTCTAATAATTGTCCAGATTTTGTGCACTTAAAGATCCAGCGGCGGTGTAAAAACTGCATACAAAATTTAATTGGTTTAAGATACACTCAGCCACACGTCTTTTGTGGGGGTGGGGTCAGTGTAGGTTATTGCAAAATAACATTAGCCTGACAGTTAATGCTAATGAGAACGCTATAAAACAAAATGGGTAAATCTTTCTACGTTTTTAGAAATGTATGACTTTTTGTGGAGATGTGAGTTACAGCTACAGCAGATGCTTGTGAGGGAGGCTCCATTTTGTAAGGAATTATTTATAAAAGCTTGCGTTGCGCTCGTACTGTCAAATTGACCTTGGGAGGCATAAGGCATGAAACATTTAGATTTCATGCCAACAGCATTTCATTTTCGTCAAATTCCAGAGGAAAAGCAACTGCTTTGCGTGGAGAAAAACGCACGTGCAGAAAAATTCTCCCAAATTGTGTTTTTATTGGAGAAAGTCAACAAAAATGAATTTCCGAACAAGCTAGCGCTCCTGTTGACGTTTCCTGTGTGAGGATTTAAAATACAAATACTGGAACTTAAAAAAAAAAAAAAAAAATCTATCGGTTAAAGACAGCTTAGAACTCTGTCATCTTCTTGTGCGTGTCGGCCTTGTTTTGTTGTCTCTGGATGGACAGCTCCTGGGCCTTTTGCTGAGCCAGCAAGTGACGAGCCGCTGACAGCTTCTGTTCCAGCTGCTTCACTCTTGATGCGTCCCTTTTTTTTTTTTAATGACACAGACAACAAACAAATTAGGAGGTAGGGAGAGACGCGCTGTTTTTTCGGGCTGCACTCTCCCCAATGAGTTTGGCCGCAGACTTCAAGTCTCACCTTGAATCTCCGCATCTCATTTTCACGTTTACCGCAGCCCTGAATTCCAATGAATCATCGCTTCAAAATAGCAAGTGCGATGCGTTAAATGAAAGCGCCGGTGGACCCAAACGTTATCGTTACAGTGATATGTTCCACTCGTCTAAACAGGGCAATCTGATTCATTTGTGCATTTGCGAGGGATGAATAAAGCGGAAAAATCCCCCAGTTTTGAACCAACTCTGGGGGCGGCCATTTTGGCACTGGTTGTCGCCTGAAAATGACATCACGGTTGCGCAAGGTTCAGGCGACAACACCTGTTGTTTTTGGTAGGGTAACCGCTAGGATAATCGACTTGTTTTAGTGATAGGAAAATGAAGCCTCATGAAGCACTTGTTTGTTTGTTTTTTTTACTCCTCTATATGGTGATATTGGTTTAAACCAGTGCTTCTCAAAAAGTGGGGCAGCCCCCCCCTGGGGGGGGCAATGGATGATCCCAGGAAAAAGGCTTTGTTTTTGTCATGCGGAATGTAATTTCAATAAAGTAATAATTTTCCTCATTTTCTTTTAGTTTCAGGCACTTTGGTGCACTTTTTTTTTCCGTTTTAGACTAAGCTGTAAGGTGTGTAAAGGCAATAAAGATAATTAACAGTTGTTGAAAGTTGATTTATATTGCGTTTTTTCTGTTAATATTAAAAAGGATACATGTGTAGGTATACTGAAACAATTTTCATCAATAATAATCTTATTTGTAGTCAGTGCATCAAATGGGGGGGACGCAAAAAGTTTTCTCTTTTCTAGAGGTGGCCTGGCAGAATATAGTTGAGAAACACTGCTTTAAACCAAGAGTACCATTTCATCGAGAGGAGCAAAAAGAGAGAAAAAAAAAATCACAAATAAAGGCTAGTGCAATGGAAATGCAATACATTTCCACAGCATTTTTAAATACCATCTAGGGGAAATTAAAAAAATCAGTAGTGCTTCATGAGCCTTCATTTTCCTATCAATCATATCAATACTTACTCGATATAAGGAGTCGGGGAACCAAGCCCTGTGATGGACAAATGAAGCTTCGTGAAGCACTTGTGGTATTTTTTTTTTTACGCTAGATGGTGCTATTGGTTTAAAATTGAGGCTCGTGCAATGGAAAGACGTTACAATCTACTAGTACGATCTAGAGGAATTATAAAAAAAAAATCACAAGTGCCTCGTGAGGCTTCGTTTTCCTATCACAAGTTTAAGTTAAAACACTTAAGGAGTGGAGGAACCACGTGTGATATGTTTTACTCCTGTAGATGGTGCTATTGGTTTAAAATTGAGGCTCGTGCAATGGAAAGACGTTAAATTGTCATTGCATCTTTACCTGAGGACTACCATCTAGAGGAGATAAATTAAAAAAGGCAAAAAAACAACAAAAAAGACAAGTGCTTCGTGAAGCCTCATTTTCCCATTACGAGTTGAAGTTATGGCGACCTCAAACGAACCTCAGATGCGTTCAACTGAACTGCCATTGCCCCTCGATGGGATAAAGGTTCGAAAATGACTAGCTACTGACCTGCCCGTTTGCCTGCTGAGCGTCTGAGTGAGGTTCTGGATCTCCCGCTCCGTTTGCGACACCTTCTCGGCGACCTGGAACAATTTCACGTTCAGGCTCCTCTTGGTGCCCTTGCCCCCCTTGTAGGCCTCCACCCCGGTGGGCGCGGAGGAGGCGGCGGCCGTCAGCGCCCCCTCCTCGGCGGCGCGGCGCTCCTCGGCGCCGAGCTTGCGGTTGAGAAAGTCAAAGACGGTCGGGCGCTCTCCGGCGGCCGCCTTGGGCTTCCGCCGGCGCTTGGGACGGCCGGCTTTCACGCCGTCGTTCGGCTTGCCCCGAGCTCTTCTCAGGGTTAACTCGGCGCACTGGTCCAGCGATTTGCCTTTGGGCAACAGCACCGCCATGACGGGCTCCACTCGGCCCTCCTGCGTTTTTCCTAAGCCTGAGAAAACGCAAGGTGCAGACTTCTGTAATCACGTCTCCCCGGATTCACCCAAACATAAATCGCGTTTCCATTTGGAGTGAGCTAGATGATAAAGCGGGCTACGGTTTTAGGCGTGGCTCCTTGATTGATATGTTGCAACCCCGGTCGACGCGGTAATGCATAACAATGGCACCGGGAACAGAGAAATCACAGAGAGCCGGCTCTCGTCGCAAAACCTCCGACCCTGTCATGTTCTCTTTTCACTTTCAAATTGATCGCTCGCCCCGATGGAAGCGTCAAGGTGGAAACATCCTGCGCAAACGGCGGCATGTAATTCACGTTTCCCATTCGAATGGCGTACTTGCTAATGTTACCTAACAATTTGGATCTGTATCCATACATCAGTTTTCTCAGTCACTCATCCTCACAGGGATCCCAAACCTACTTATAATCAGGCAGTAGGCAGGGCACAACTGCAATTGGTTCCCAGCCAATCGCAGGGACCACACATAAACGTTCATCCAAACTCCCAAACACACCTAAGGGCAATTTGGAGTGGAAAAAATACTCATGTTTTGGAGAATGCCGGAGGAAACCAGAATACTCGGGAAAAAAAAAACATGGGCATGGGGAGAACATGCAAACTTTACACAGGAAGGATCAGTATCCATCCATCCATCCATTTACTTCGTCACTCATCCTCACACGGGTCTCTGAAACCCAGCAATCTTCAGGCAGTAGGCGGGGCACAATCTAAACGGGTTGCCAGCCAATCGCAGGGCACAAAGAGACAAACAACCATTCAAACGCCTAAACACATCTAAGGGCAATTTTGAGTGGCCAAAATACTTCTCATGTTTTGGAGAATGTGGGTGGAAACCAGACTACCCGGAGAAAACCCACATGGGTACGGGGAGGACATGCAAACTCCACACAGAACCGGAATTGAACCATGAACTCTGCTTGTGAGGTAGGCGTCATCACTCTACTTTATTTCCTGTCAAAGACAATGACGCCGGTGATGTTAGGAGATGCAATTTCTTTCTGATTAGCCAGACGGTGGTGAGACTACTGCCCCCTAGTGGCTTGGCATGCTTGTAAAACTGTATTATGCAGATTTATGTAGCAGTGATATTTTTCAATAACTGAAGCTATATATTTTTTTTTTTCACACGAAAGGAGGGAGCATATGCGGTTTTAAATAGCCGTGGTTATGGGAAGACAAAGCCACGGTTGATTTTCACCTACCTTTGCCGTATTCGTAGCCCATCTTAAGCATGAGCTTGGATCCGATGCCTCGGGTGTGAACCTCCCAACCTCCAAAAACGGAAGTATCGTTTGCCGACGATTCACCAGTAGACTCCATAACTGTTAGAAAAGACACAAAATATGACATTGAGGTTTCATTGTTGGTTTTAGTTGTTTGAGTTTTTTTTTCCCCTTCAATTTCAACCTCCGTATTAAGCCGATCGACTGAAGTCAAAACAGACCTTTTTTTTTTCCACATTTCTTTGTTTGAATAACCTTTATTCAAATGCAAAATAAGTAATATTACATTCGAAGGCTTAAAACTATTATATATCCCTCTAAATCAATATATTATGCATCCATTTTAGAGTGTTTGCACAGTGTCATAAAAATACACTTTTGCCAAGTGCCGCCTTATTGCCTCTTTTTTTTCAACGGACTTAGACTCATTATGAAAAGGAAAAGACGGCTTGACTTTGTCTCCTTTAACCGTTGACGTGTGTTTGAACAAGCCGGCATGGACGTCGGCAGGTGGGCGGGAGGAGCAGCGAAGGGCAACCTTCCACTGATCTCACAACAATCGTCACTTGGGTAAAGAACATCCCAAGTAAGATGATCAGCAAGTCATTTCCGAAGACCTCCAATTTCCAAAAAATTGGACGGGTCCAAATATGACTCCCCGTGGAACAGCAGCGTGGACGTTTGAACGAATAAAGAGGAGGAAGATAAGAACCTCAGCGAGTTAAATTTGGCATGTCGGATAGCGATGATGTCTTTTACGACTTTGACAAAAATAATATTCAGCTGTGTCAAAAAATAAAGCATTGAAACTTCAAATTATCAGTTTATAGCAACATTAGTTTCAGCATTTCGCAGTTTTCCCATAACCGCATGTTATTGACATACAATGATCAAATGTGTCTAAAAATACCATAATTTCATCATTTTAATAACACACACCTTGTGTTAAAATTGGACAGCCGTGATCTATGTAACCACTAAAGTCGGGTAGACTTATAATCGCGTTTTTGTCAATTTCACCCAAATTCAAGTAAAAAAACGGTTGTACTCTGTGAAATACGGTAAATATTCCTTTTTTCTATTTCAATTATACTTGCAAAACAGTTGTAAAAATCTAAATGGAAAACTACCTTTAGCGTAAGCCGCATCATCGTCAGCGTCGCCCGTGTCCGAGTCGGAGGAGAGCGGGTCTTCTTCTCTCAGCGGTGGGATGATGCAATCGGCCTCAACGACGGCATCTTTTAGCAGCAGGGAGTCAAACTTCACCGTGTAGAAACCGTTGTCCACATCTAAATGGAAGGTGGAAAAAAAATCCGTTCAAATCAATTCTCTATTTTGTAAGCACAACATTACATTTCTTCCAAAGCCGTCACGATTGAATATTTTTAAATCGATTGTTCCGTCGGGTACTCAACTTGAACAAGCAATATTTTCCATTTACGACAATATTTTGTATTTACATCCTATTTACATTTTCGAATTTTGAGGGGCATTTTGAATAGGTTTATCTCAGGAACCCGAGGCAGCGTTTTTTGGTCAACAATAAAAGGACGTTATTATTGTTAATATTATCATTATAGTTCATGCATAGTACATCGATTATTTATTCCGTATGAGTTTGAAATGTCCGGCAACATACGAATACACCGTACGTATCATCCTTATGTCGCATTATTTGCTTTGTAAATTTTGAAGTTGGCTTGTAGCGTGTTGATGGTATGTTATGTTTTGCTGCTGTGGCGCTTGACATGCAACATAGTAAATCGATATTGTTTACCTGTATTTGTCTGTAATGTGAATCTATTTGTGTGTATTTGGTACATGCAGCATCCACTTCAAGCTGTGGGCCTGGAAGGGGACTCCTCCCACCCCTGGTCCCTTCTGAAGGTTTGTGATTTTCCCCAAATTGGGGTTTTTGAGTTTTTCCTTGCCTTTCTGGGAGCTTTGACAGGGGATGTTGTTGCATACCTTACACATGCAGCATCCACTTCAAGCTGTGGGCCTGGAAGGGGGCTCCTCCCACCTGTGGTCCCTTCTGAAGGTTTCTGATTTTCCCCAAAATGGGGTTTTGGAGTTTTTCCTTGCCCTTCTGGGAGCTTTGACAGGGGATGCTGTTGCGTACCTTACACATGCAGCATCCACTTCAAGCTGTGGGCCTGGAAGGGGGCTCCTCCCACCCGTGGTCCCTTCTGAAGGTTTCTGATTTTCCCCAAATTGGGGTTTTGGAGTTTTTACTTCCCCTTCTGGGAGCTTTGGCAGGAGATGCTGTTGTGTACCTTACACCAAAAAAATGTCTCTGTATGACTTCTTTTTTTCGAAAGAAGTCTCCACATGACTTCTTTTCATCTGTGAAGCCCTTTGAGACTTCGGTGATTTAGGGCTATACAAATAAAATTTGATTGATTGATTGACAGCGACCTGAATCTTGCCGATTGTGCCGTACGGACAACCTAAAACGAACATGATTTTCCCGACGTCATACGGTTTGTGCATCTTTACGTTGAACTTGTTTTCACTCAAATGAGGCCAGCACCTGTGATTCTGGCTGGGTACCAGATGCCATCCTCGTGGCGAGTCAAGCAGGATGAGCCTTCCTCCAGGTTGCTGAGGTCGCAGTCCAGGAAGTCCCTGAGCTCCGACACGTGCACCACTTGACCGTGGGAAAACCTTTGCAAGAGGTGAGCAAACAAGGCAGAAATTCTATAAACGCAGTCAAAAATAAAGCGGGCAGAATGCTCAATTCACCGCCATGTATGCTTGTTCAGAAAAAAAAAAAAATGCAATTTTGATGGATGACAGTAAAGCTCGTGCAAGAAGCCATGTTTGGTAAGTTAAACTAAGGACAAAACACACAACACATATAGAAAAAACGCAAATAGAAAAGAATTTTGTAAAGATAAATCACTGTTAAATACAATTCAAAATAAACATGATTCTGGGGTAATAATTTAACATTTTGAGCTCATAGAAACCTAACTTCTATAAAATTATACCAACATTGTAATATTTTCTTATTTGGCCAATTGTTATTCTCATTTTTTCATAATAATATTAATAACCACAGTTGAAATTATAGTACAGCCACTCAAACTAGTTTTATGCCAAAATAGCTTTACTGCCACCTGCTGGGCCATATTTCGAACCATAAATGTCAAAAATCTGACTTCAATAATAATAATAATAATAATAATAAAAATAAATGAATGAATGAATATATATATATATATATATATATATATATATATATATATATATATATATACGGCACAAAAATTAGGAAACAAATGATAAAAAAAATAAATAAAATAAAACCAGGATCTGGACCTTTCAGTGCTTCCTCAGCACACTATAAATGTGGCTTTCAAATCCACGAAAACACAGTGACGACAATAAAAGAAAACATCACCTGCAGTTATCCCGGAAGCGACATTTGTCCTCAAGATAGAACGGACACGGTTTCATGGACTTCTGCGTGGGGTAAATGTACAAAACTCGAACTTGCGGCTCTTCTCCGTCCGGTTCCTCTGCCCCGACCACCATGGCATTGTGATACTCCAGGGTCCCCCACGACGTCCTGTAAGGCGCTCTTACTTTGGTCCCACTCAAAATGTCTACCTCCTCCTCCTCCTCTTCTTCACATTCATCTTCTGCAAAAACGTCAGTCTGCCGCTCCCCTTCCTCGGAATCGCAGCCCGTCCCGGAAAATTCCCCGAGCTCGGTGTAGAAAGCGGCAAACTCGGAATCCAAACGGCCTTCCGTAGCAGGCTTTTGCGCCTCGGCTTGCTCCCCGCTCGTGTCCTCCAGGGAAGCCAGAAGCAGACTCTTTTTGAAAGACAGCAGACTGGCCTTGGTGAGTTCTATCAGCTGACACAGGTCCTCTTTCAGCTTGAGCAGGTCGCACCGCTGGGAAGGGTCCAGGTCAGCAGCCAAGGTGGCATCCACTTGCTGCAGCTGGGCTTCGTAAGTAGAGATAGCAGCCTCCAGGGTTTCCTCATCCATGGTGTCGCTCCACGCCGGGATGAGCGGGAAGCGCAGGCATCCGGCCTTTGCCGAAACTCTGCAAGAAAAATCCACAATTTAACGGCTAAATCACTTTTGACAACCACAAAACCATAACGTTGCTGTTGTGGCTCTCCTCGTAAGTCTAGAAAATGGATGGGTAACGGTAGAAAAAAACAATACTTACATACTGTTACATATCTAAGATTGAATATTTTGAAATTGATCAAAGCCTGAATATTGGTCGGGACGGATTACGTCAATATTTTGAAGGTAAGTTCACGTATCCTTTTTTTTCGCTGTACTCGGGATGAAATCAAATGATTTGCGCAGGGAAATTGGTTTTCATTTAGAAAGATGTGAGTGCATCCAATCAAACTAGGGCTGCGCAATTATGGCCAAAATAATAATCACGATTATTTTGGGGCAATATTGAAATCACGATTATTCATGTTTGGTCAAACATGTCTATTTATTGCCCTTCTTTTAAACAAACAGTATATAAACAAGGTTGATACTAACAAATAATAATAAACTAATATAACTAAATAAAGTCAATAATAATTTCATTAATTGTGGCAGCCAATATTGTGATACCGATTAAAATTCAATTAATTGTGCAGCTCTAAATCAAACTGTAGCGATATGGCCCAAAAATAAAATCTTTTTTTTTCAGTCGGTCGGAATTAATACAATTTCAATCGAAGTAATAAATCCAACAAAAAATTACTGCGTATAAAGGTTTGATTTAATAAAAAAAAGTTTTTAAATTGTGTGCAATGTGTTCAGACAATAATGCAAACTGATTTAAAACTGTTTTATTATTTATAGCTTGAGTAAAAAAAACAGCTGTTCATGGCTTGAGTATAACTTAATAGCTATTGTGTGAAACCTCAATTTCATGATTTTCCTCATTTTCAAATCATCAAATTCTAAAATGGCAAATTAATCGAATTCATTCTTTGCCCTGACATAAATCAAACTTTCAAATGTGAAGGTGCTGCACATATCGAACTGTTGATTTTTGGAGACATATATCTTTGAAAGAAATGCCCCAATCATAGTAAACTATTGACAAATTTATTTATACTGTGAAATAATAACAAACTCATTTTATACTCTCACAACCTGAATCATAATCCAACTAATCTAATTGTTTTATTTAAAGTAAGGCATCCTTTAATAATCGAAATATCTTTTTTTATGAGAAGCACACCTTTAATGCATACGAAATATGACAATTATGTCCACAATACAACAGTTATTTAACGAATGCAAGAAGCAGGGGTGTAGCAAGATTATTTTTTTATTTTTGTGCGTGCATCCTTTTTCATGAGACAACGCACGATCACAGTGACATAAAAGAACGTAATTAAATCTGTAAATAAAATGTCGGTATTGCTGGGGTCTAAGAATAGTGCATGCGTTTAAAAATGACATGTCAACAAATTTCTCTCGGATTGGGGTGCCAGAGAAAAACAGGTGGTGTCAACTCGCCAATATGGTTGTAAACATTGCAACATCGTGCAAACTGTATTTACACGTTCGGTGCAACTCACATGCAGAGCAAACAACCCAAAACATTATGCCGGACTCGGAAGTCACCGAATTAAATTGAAAATACAGA
This sequence comes from Hippichthys cyanospilos, assembly GCF_059441005.1. Taxonomy (NCBI): domain Eukaryota; kingdom Metazoa; phylum Chordata; class Actinopteri; order Syngnathiformes; family Syngnathidae; genus Hippichthys; species Hippichthys cyanospilos. Next base: position 33,590,838 of record NC_142370.1, on the reverse strand, counting down.
ATCGCGTCAATCAATTGCAACATCACTTTTTTGTGGACAGAACCTACAATATAAATAATATAAAATTAGATTTAAATGAATTCGATACAATGGGTGAGACGTGATAACCAAACCCAGCGGTGAGTTGATTTGGAGCTAATGTAGCTGAAGTATTAGCAGCTGACTTTGAGCTTGCTCTTTCGTGATCATATAACCGCTGGTATTACCTTAGTTTTCGGGCTATTCGTGTGAGACCGATGCCTCGCCAGGAAAGCAAATAACAAGCGAAAAAAACAGTTGAAATACTGTTCAGAAAAGACGAGGACAGTGAGGTAGATGACCGGCTAGATCAAGCGTAAATTTATGAAAAAAGCTTCCGCTTTTTATTTTCCAAACTAAAATAGTTAATGGTTAGATTACAGCTGTAAAGATAGGTTTCCTTTTATAAAAACAAATACATTACAAGAAAAGGTAACATAGTTCTCATTTTAGATTGTTTATTAGACATTTTCGTGTAATTTACATTTTTATATATCCGCCTTATGCATTTACTTTGTAAGCCTAACCAGAAGTAAATGGCAGAAACAGACGCTATGCGTCTGATATAAAAAGCGTCATTGGCGCACGAATACTACGTCATCAGTTATCCGCGATATGGCAGCTGGTCGCCAATGTGCTCGTATTTACTTTTCTTGTGAACCAGTTTATGCATTTTGCTGCTTTATATGGGTTTTCTGAATTAGCCAATTTGAAGGTATGTCTTTAGTCTTATTTAATACAGCAACAAAGCACGCTGCACAAGATTTACATTTGATGACTTCGATGGTAGAATAAATTTGTGATTTCTATGGGATTTTAATGACAATTTACGCAATGCAAATTGCGGGAAAGATAAGCAATGTGTGAAATGTTATTACTGTTTACACGTACATTTGTTAGTAATGCCCAATTTTAATAGTACTTGATTTTGCTATGAATGATCGTTTGAAGCTGTGCAACCATTTTTGTTCCTACCCCGCAGAGAACCGACCTTTGCTGCGATGCCTCCTACCGTGGCCCTTATAAGCGATCCAAAGATTGCTTTTGCCTACCTGCGTCCAGCTTGTGTCCTTTTGACCCGCGCGCCCACTTTCAACAACGTTCAGACATTGAGCTCTCAGCTAAAAGAAGTCAATGATGCCACCCTGCAGCAGCTCCAAGACTACGTCCTTTTCCCCCTTCGCTTTGTGCTCAAAGTGCCCGGACCCAAGAAGGACAAACTGGTGCAAGCTGTGGTGGAAGCTATGAGTCACGTCTTGATGAACACCTGCGTTCAGAACTGGCAGACCCTCCATGACCTCTTCACCGAGCTCTGTTTCTGCCTTTGTTCCCCTGACAATCCAGGAAAACTGGCAGATACATCCGAAGAATTGAAATCAACGGTGCTGGGATGCCTGGACGCCTTACTCCACGCTGCGTACGGAGATATTGTCTTCAAATTTTTTGAAGCCGTAATGCTACCTGAGCTGGGAGCTGCCATTTCGTTGCTACTGGCTTTAGCTGAGAATGAGAAATCCAGAGATGTTCAAACAGCAGCCTTGAAGTTCCTCCAGGTGTTGACTCTGCAGTGTGACTGCAACGAGGAACATGTCAGACCCTCCTCGGAAGAGCGGGAAGCTGTAGGCAACGCCATGGCTTCGTTCCTACCTGGAATTACAATGGCAGTGGCCAGAATCATTTCAGGAGATGTGAGACAAGGCCATGGAGTCACAGTTAGAGCTATCAAGGTATTGGCCTTTTTAGTTTGATCATTTTCTATTGATTTGCAAGTTATTGGTATCTTATATTCCAGTTAGAAAATACACAAACAAAGAATGGTGGAGGCTTTTCCGAGGACTGGTTTGAAAAGATAGTCAATGTTAACGTTACAGTCAGATGTAATTACATTTTTTTATTGATCGCATTAATGTGGTTTTTAATCTCTAACTTTATGCTTTCTATGTGCTGATTAGATTTGATTTTTTTTTTTGCACCAATTGCTTTTGAGTTGAGATTTGGAAAAAAAGCTCAAAGTGGACACTAGCTTGGCATAACCCGATAGGCTGCTGTGGCTCAGAAACATAAGAAAGATTGGAAAATGGAAGAGTTTTCAAACTGATGACTGGTTAAATTTATCTTTAAGAAATGCATCAATAACAACTTTGGCAAAGGTCGAGCGCTATGCATTCTTTGTAAGTAGGGGTTTGCTTCCCAAAGTTGCAGTTTATGTTTAGCTTACCTCATCAATGCAAAGCACCCAGCTAATGCTAGCAACAATCACACTCATAAAGCAAGCCGGCACTTTGGACTAGTCTCAAATAAAGCAAAAGCTAAATTGTTTTAACAGCAGGTTTGTTAAAGAAAGTAAATGAGGTTTTTGTTGTTGTAAATCAATCTTTTCGTCAAACAACTCGTAAGTTTAGCCTACCACATCAGTGCAAAGCATCCAGGTAACATTAGCAACAAAGATACGACTGTTGCAAGCCGTCAATTGAGGTTAGTCTTAAGTCATGCAAAATGTAAATGTTACAACTGCATGTTAAAGTCTGTCAAAGAAAATAAACACATGAAGCTACTGTATTTTCCGCACTATAAGGTGCACCTAAAGGCCTTAATTTTTTTTTAAAAAGCTGATGGTGCGCCTTATAATCAGGTGCACCTTATATATGGATCAATATTGAGATTGGATTGATAGATGTGGAATGAAGTAATAAAGTAAGCTTTACCTCTTTCTTTTGTGTGTTTACATTTGAACAAGGTTGCTCATAGTGACATTGACTTATTATGCTATTGAGAGTTGAGAGTTATTTTTTTATTACTTTGAGTATTACTATATTGTGATTGAAAAAGTTTTCAAATATGTCATTGAGGGTGCGCCTTATAATCCAGTGCGCCTTCTATATGGAAAACGTTTTCAAATGTCATTAATTGAGGGTGCGCCTTATATATGGAAAAGTTTGAAAATATGTCATGAATTGAGGGTGCGCCTTATAATCCAGTGCGCCTTATATATATGGAAAACGTTTTAAAATCTGTCATTAACTGAGGGTGCGCCTTATAATCCGGTGCGCCTTATAGTGCGGAAAATATGGTAAATGAAACAAAACAAACTTAGTGGGAGTTTCCCTGAAAGTTTTCAGTCAGATTAAAAAGAGGCCCTGTTAATAAACCTTTAGATGTTTCTTTCTCTTTATAATTGGAGGTTTGGTCGAGGACTGTCAGCGTGGTGATGGAAGATGCTCAGCTTCAGTCAAGTGAGCCGTCCAAACCTCCCGCGGCGGACCTGGGGAGGATCGGCCAGCTGATGGTCCGTCGCACACCGGACTGGGTGAAAAACACGTCGGGAAAGTTGTGCGCGCTGCTGAAGAAGATCATCTCAAGCACGGTGGCACATCGGCACTGGAGAGTCCGACTGGAAGTGGTGGAGCTGGCTGAGCACCTGCTGGACACGTGTGGTCGGTCTCTGGGCGAGTGTGTCGGGCTGCTCCTGGAGGCGCTGGTGGGAGCCATTAATGATGAGGAGCCCAGAGTCAGAGAGAGGTTCGTTTTTTTTGTTTGAGAGGAGTTCTCCGCTAAAGAATATTAGCTTATCCCTGTCACTTTTCCTCCTTTTTAGATGTGAACTTGCACTCCGGACATCTTCGCGAAAAAATCAAACGTCCGTCAATGGCGAAGATATCAAAAGTCAAAACGGCTCCGGAGCATTCGCTCACATCCTGTCGGAGAATCTCCACTCTTTGGCCACATCGCTGCCCAGACTGATGCGGACCTCTGATGACCAGAAGAAGTTGTTTGTCCTTAATGTCTTTCTGGGTTATTTAAAGCTGCTGGGACCACTGGTGTCTGTGGTTCTGAACTCCGCTGTGCATCTCCAGAGGATTTCCAAAGCTCTGATGCAGGTAACCAACAGATATGTTGTACTGTATGAAAGGAAATAACAGGAGTGGACATGTCTCCAAATTCAGGGCACTTCGGAGTATATTTTTCCAGTGATATGACATTCATTCAAAAAAAGCGAGTTATTTGAACAGCCTTAAGTCATTCAATGCCAGGGACGTATTGTCGCGTTTTATTAAGAGTCCAGACATTAAATCCGAGATACTTAAGTGTTAAATGAATAATTATCTACATTAAGGACATTAATTTCCAAATACTTAAGTATTATATCGATATTTAAGTATCTGAATGTCAGGACTCTTAAAAAAAAAAGTGAAAATACGTCCCTGGCATTGAATGAGTTAATGTACTACCGGTAACATGAATTCAACTTATATTTTAGGGAGAAAAAATATTTTAATGTCCCATCACTGAAACATATTAAGTATGACATGATTTCAATGTGAAATTGAAGTTTTAAAACATGCCAAAAAGGAAAATCCTGAAAGGGCCACTCTTTTAAACATTTTTTTTTTCCATGAACGGCTCCCTTTAAAAAGCCAAAAATGCCATCACTAATAGTTTTTCATACTTTGATCCACGTAACACAACCTTCAACAATATGAGCATATTTTAGGCCTAAGTATTCATCATATAAAGATTATATTTCATATTGTAAGCCGCAGTCACAGTGCAACAATGAACTTAGGAAAAAACAAAAAAAATTAAATAACGATTGAATTGAAACGTGTACATAAAAAAATGTGCCTACACTAATGTGTTCTTAACGTTAAAATGCAAATATATCGACTAATTGTGAAGAGATATTAATCTATCCTTGGGCAGTGATTCTTTCTTCTACCACTAGAGGGAGACTGTGTACTGCTGGTTGATTTGATTTAAAATCCTAGGTCAACCTGCATTCAAATATTCTCATTTATCCAGGTCATCATATTCTCAGGGTACTAAAAAATATTAAGCTGACAATGTGAAAATGTAATGTTACATTTACAGGAGAACGTGAACTTTGTTTACAGACGCACAGATTTCTGCTGGACAAATAAATTGCCCCTTTCACAGGTGCTGGAGTTGGATGTCACAGACGTTCGTATCGTAGAGGAACGTGGTCACGGCGCCGCAATGGAAACGCGATCGGGTTCGCAGCACTCAGCTCACATACGAAGGAAGCATTTTCTCTTCTTTGCCGACGACAAGATCTTTGCCGCGCTCGCGGAAATCTGTCGGACATTAGGTACGAGACCTTCATCTCTTTTGAGATCCAAAACCATGAAATAATTCTTCCACGCTGTACTTGTAGGTTGCTATGGCAACGTTTTCCTGCTGACGGACCACTTCTTGGATCTGTACCGCCAGTCCTCGGCGTACAGGAAGCAGGCCGCCATGGTCCTCAATGAAATCATCAGAGGCGCCGCCGGCATCTCTGTCGTCGCAGAGGCTAAGATCTTGGAGGGTGAAGCTGGAGGAGCTCCTCACTCCCAGGAAGACCTAAAAGCTGCCGCGATGCTGGTTTTGGAGGAATACGTCAGCCCCGACAACTGGCACTTGATCACAGTCAATGAGCAGACTGACAGAGATGGACAGGACCGACAGGTGAGGACGAAGACCTATGGGAGGAAACGATGAGGAAGTTGACCGTGCCGCTGGGTCTTATTTCAAAATAAAAGCTTAACGGGGCCATTTGTATTACGTGCAGTTTATTTTGAAGCAATGGCTGGTCTTCTCATAATGTTTGGCTGCTTTTCTATAATGGAGAAGATTGGCAGGCAGCACATAAGTTTCATTGCACTTCTGGACCAGCACTTTTAGTTACTACTCATTAAATGCATCTATTTTAATCTATTTATCAATACCGCGTAAAAAAATATTGCCGCTGCACTCGAAAAATGTTTTTTTTAATTTTGTCAAGTCTTTATTTAGTTGTTACTTTCACTCCTGTTCAAAAATTCTCGCTTTAAAGAAAGGTTGTCCTTTTTTATTTTATTATTTTTATTATTTTTATTATTATTTTATTTATTACTTCATATATATATATATATATATATATATATATATATATATATATATATATATATATGTATGTATGTGTGTGTGTTCAAAAATTCTCGCTTTAAAGGTTGTCCTACCCTTTTTTATTTTATTTTATTATTTATTTATTTATTATTATTTTGATGATTATTTTATTTATTTTATTTCATATATATATATATATATATATATATATATATATATGAAATAAAATAAATAAAATAATCATCAAAATAATAATTAATAAATAAATATATATATAATTTTTTTTTTTTTCTTATATATATTTCCGTCCTCCAAGATCAGGATCGTTATCAATTTTCTGCGGACCTCATCATTCGAATCAGGTGTGCTAGAGCAGAGAAACTTCAAAAACACGGACCGTAGCAGCCCTTGAGGATACTTTGCTTTAAAATAAGAAATGTTCTTGACTTCAGCATCAAATACAACTGCCATTCACTGCCAGCCCAGCAACAACATCAAGACATAATAACGTTGATTATTTGACCTGTTTCTTCAGCTGCTGAATCCACACGTCCTCCTCTCTATAAGCGACGCTCATGCCGACCCTCTCCAAGTCATCCCTTCGTCCGGTCTCTCCTGGCCCACCTGGACAGTCCACCAGCTCAATAGTAACATCTGGCAGCTGTGCATCCAGCTGGAGGGCGTGGCCTGTTTGGCTCAGGCCCTCGGACACGACTTCCGTCCCCTGCTCATGACATCGCTGTACCCCGTGCTTGAGAAAGCGGGCGAGGAAACGCTTCTGATCAGCCAAGCGGCGCTGGACTCCATGTGGGACATCGGCAAGGCTTGCGGCTACTTGTCCCTGAAGGAACTGATTAATGAGAACTCGGACT